>NC_056466.1:14257326-14419826 GCF_008729295.1 Plectropomus leopardus
CACTCTGAGGAGCAGCTGTTGGTGGGAGTGTGCCAGTGTGTGTCATTACATGTTTTCCTGTGGCGTTCATACATAGTTTCTCTATTCAGCAGGAAAGCTCTGCTCTCAACACCAGACAGAGGCAGCTAATACCCCTGTCTGTCAGGGCCGCTCAAAGAGCAAGTGATTGGAGATGACAAACGAGGCAGTAAGACAGGTCCGGCAGCTCCACAGCAACAGCAGAGAGATAGAGAGAGAGAGAGAGAGAGAGAGAGAGAGAAACGAGGGGAGGCGGAGATTGAAATGACTGTGTAAGTGCCAACAGGGAGGAGGCATTTCATGTGTGTGTGTGTGTGTTCATGCATATTTGTTAATCATACCGTGAGGGTCTCTAGGGGTCTGACGCCATGCTTGTCCATCAGTCTGAAGTGGGATGAAGTTTGTTTCCGGCTCAGGATTCACTCCCAACACCTGCTCTGTCCACTGAGAGGGTGTAATCCAAAATAGGAAGAAAAACTGTGTGTGAGAAAATGCAGCCACAAAATGCTCTTTTTTATCTGGACCACCAAAGGGTGGATGCAGAGTTACAAAAGGTCAGAGGCTCCATAAGGACAGGATCAGCCCTGATAACATCATTATTTACCACTGTTGACAGTTCAGTTTCACTTTAATTCAATTAAGATGAATTAGTATCAGTGTTTTGTTTTGGGGTTTTTTTGTCAAGTACACATTTCAAGTACATCACACAATGATTATTAGAGAACACTTTTACTCAGGTTATTCACAGTGTTTCCATCCTCAGACTTTCATACAGCTTGAAGGCACCTGGCATACATGATTTTATTGTAGGCTTCATTTACACTTGTCATTCATATTCATTCCTCGAGTGAGGAGTGTATTCTTCTGTTTTGGAAGGATTATACACCTTGTGAGAGCTGTGAACACGTGTGCTATCTTTTCACAAGCTTTCAACCCTGTTGCATGTGTGTTGTTTGAAAAGTTAATTGTATAAAATGGCAATAAATTTGGTGTGTGACATTATGATGCCACTAGGCCTGTTTATAGGCAAGAATTTGGCAATGTCCACATCACAATACAGGGGTTATGATTCAATACTGTCACGATTAAGCAGAATGAGGACCCAAAATGCAGAACAAACAAAAAGGGAGCCGGAAGTTCAAACTAAAAGCAAGCTTTAATTCTGAAGATTATCCACACAAAAAACAAACAGCTGAACAAAAATAAAAAGCACAAATAAAACATGAACACAAACTGAATTAAAACAAACCAGGGAACTCAGGTGATGACACAGGGAAACACGGAGGATCAAGACCACAGGAAGACGGCGAGGAAAACAGACAAAAGAAAAAGGGAAACACAGGTATATACACAGAAAAGAACTATTCAAGACAAAGACACACGGCTGGGTAGGTGGACACAGGAGCAGGAGGGAAACACAGGGATTGTTTAAATAAAGACGGTGTGACTCGAAACACTAGGCTGGAGCAAATGAGACTTGAACAGACACAGGTGTGCAGAAGAAACTGACAGGGAAGGACAGACAAGACTCATAACACGGGTGAAACAAATCAGGGAAACAGAGACAGAGGGACACAGAATCAGGGAAGCAGAGACAGGGAGAGAGACACAGAGACACACAAAGAGACAGGGAGACACAGAGAAAAAGCACGCAAAAGCAAGCAAGGTGACATGCCTAAAAATACAAAATAAAACAGGAAACAGAACATCAGCATCTAAGAACAAGGAAAAACTAGAAAACAGAAAACCCCAAAACAAGGTCCATAGTATAACAAAAACCCCAAACCATGACAAATATGTTGTGATATATTGTGATAATTTCATAATTTCAAATTTTAGGAGCTAGCAGTGTGGCCTTTATGACTGTCTGTTTCATAGGCTCATGTTCTTTGTGTTTTTGCTAGTGTAATGTTGTCAAATTGAAGTGGAAGAATCAAATGGCTGAAAACAAATTACAACAGTACTATCTAGCGGTCAGGGGTTTAAGCATGACACAAAATTAACCAGTGCCAAAAATGTAATTTATTAATTAAAAATTGCAGGTTGGTCTCATAAAGTCTTTGTGTGTTTTCCTATGGGAAGTAATGCAACCAAATACGTACCTATCCAACGTAATCATGAGCCAGTAATTTGTGGGAATTTGTTGGAAGGATGTGATCACGTGACAAATGCGCTGATAGGAAGTTAACAGGGATGCAGTGCCGATTGGTTGGGGTGGTGGTGTGTTCAGAACCGTGTGAAGTTTGAGTCAATTTTTAGGTTCCTCTTCTGTTTCTTTTCCTAAACCTAACCACAGCAACTTTACGTTAATTGCATAACTTAACATTATGGACCTAATGTCATTTATAGGGTGCTAATTTGAATTTGTAGGAGATCATATGAACTGCTGTGTGTGCATTTTTGTAGGATATCATACAAACTGTTCTATAAGGATACGATGAAAAATCGATAGTTTTTGAGAATCATTACACAATCACTAAACAGAATATTGCAATACTATTGTATATTTATGTTGTAATTATAATTTTCTTAAACCCCTAGTAGCCACATAAATAAGTCCCGGTCAGTATTGATACCAGTATTATGAAATCAACACCTCTAATATTGCAGATTTTTTGCCGTTATTCATATAATATCACAAAATCAACAAATTCATTTTTGTCATAGCTTTTTAGTCTATCCAACCAAACAGAAACCTTTATGTCCTTCTCTTCCTTTTTGGAAGCTTTTATCTTTTCACAGTTGCATAATGATTTTCCAGTGACAAAAGGGGCAATTTCTCACATCATTTCCTCTTCATTCTCTGTCTGTCACTCACTCCAAGAGTAAACAATGCCCTCAAATGAGAGCAAAATGCTTCAAAAACATAAAGATAACATCTACTGTGGAATTTAATCTAAAAGAAAACACACAAAAAAAACACACACCAAAAGAAAACTCCACCAGGCTCTGTATTAAGAAGTGGGTTTCGAGCCAGAGTTATTTGGCTGGACTGAACACATTAACTTCAGTGTAGCTTATTCCTGGTCATAAATTCTCCATAGTGGTTTAACTTACAAAAAGGTTTTAAAGTGTGCGCTGACAGTGAACCAGAGACAAGGGCTCTCATGACAAATGGTGCCAGGCGAAGGGCCAGCCGCACAGCATGCAAAACAGTACAATGGGACAACATTTGGTGTGCAAATCCACCAGTCCATTCAAATGGTGTCGCGAACAAAAAGTTGATACACAAACAAGTCAATTAACCAGAGGAAGGGGGGAGAAATCAGAATCTTTGCATTTTTTTTTTTAAGTGTTCACTCACACTGGAAACCAGCTCAAACCTGGCACTTAGAAAAAGTATAATCTAACTCAGACCTCAATAGAACTCAAAGAGCTAAATAGAGCTGCAGGTACATTAAAGAGTGTAAGGATTTCACTGCTTGCTGTTTAGGGGGAATCTGAATACAGAGCGAGTGAGCAAGGCGGTGGAACCTGTCAGTTTCTGGATCTATTCTCATGCTTTAATCCAGGAGACAGTCACACCCATCACACTGCTATTGTGCAGCTGAAACTTCTCTATGCATGACAGAGTGTGGGTGCTTGAGTTTATCATCCTGCAAACACAGCCCAAATTGCGTGCGCACACACACACACACACACACACACACACACACATGCATGTATGCACACAAGCGTGTAAAGTCAATGCCACACACACACAATTCAGAGTCTTCACTTTTAGTATTTTATGCATTTACAATCGTTCAAGTGTATACCTGCAGATTTAGAGCCTCATGCATCCAGGTGTTAAAATGCCTCTCTGTCTGTCTGACTCTGTCGTCTTTTAATGTTAAGACATCAAGAATAACTTGTCTAGCAGCAAAACTTCATCCTCCTGAACAACAGTTTTAAAAAAGTCTGACATGCATCAATTAATTTGTTTTTCTTTAACCAGACTAAATCTTTATCGGTTGCTAATACAACATGTTTGTTTTCGCGAGTGAAACCCCCTGCACTATGTCTCTGCACTGTTTCTGTTGCGTTCTTTATCCCTCCTTCAGCTCTAGACATCATTAGTTCTGTTTCTCCTAATGTCACCTTTCAAGTATCATTCCTGTTTACTACAATGTAGGTCTTAATTTTGTGATTTTGCCTGTGGCTTCTTTCGCTTATGCTATCTGAAAAGAGAGCAACATTGCTACAGCACATGGAAAGAAATGCAAGCATTCTGATGATCAAGTAATGATTTTTCTACATTACAGAATAATGTACATTACAGAATAATGTAGAATAACGTACAGCATGCACAACTGCATTTAGCACAACGGGTCAAAATTAAAATCAAAATCTGGATCTGTAAACTGGGATGGGTGTTTACAGCAGACAGCTTTCTCTTTCAAATATGTCTTACTAGACTGGAGATTTGTTTGAAATCTGTCTGATGCTTGTGTCAAGTCTCTTTAGCTTGTGTTAACAACAGACTTTATTTAAGGCATTTGACCGAAAACCCATTCAAAAAACCCATTGGCAAGGGAACAGAGTGCTAAAGTGCTAACTAATTTTTGGGTTTTGGGACTCATTTCTGGAGCACTCTGTTGACCTACACAGCAAAAGACATGTCTGTAAATAATGGAATTATTTTTTTGTTTTGAGCATCACAGCCCCGCTCTGTGACCAGTCTGATGTCAGGAGTTGATCCAATCAGTCCGATAACATTTTGAAAGACTAGAAGAACTGTATGATTGAACAATTTTTATCCCCATTCAGGTAAGCACAGGGCTAAACCAGAAGTAACCGGCTGAACCAGCAGAAGTCTCTGGTGCGCTTGTTCTGTGGGCCACACAGTGTGGAAGCAGAGGTGACTTATCTGAGCAACTTTCATAGGAATAACCAGGACCCCAAAGCCAACGCTGTATCCAATTCTCTTTACATATCCATGGTCACCCCCCCGTGACCCTCCCGGATAAGCAGTTAAAGCAATTGTTTGGATAACTTATTGATTAGGCTTTAATCTATTTGAATATAAATTTTCCCACAAACTGTCCCAAGGTATTCTATATACAAAAAGTAATAGACATACAGTTTATTATGTCAGTTAATATAAACTCCCTGACAGCATAGATAGCGAACAGACCATGACAACACCTGTGGAAGCTAAACAAAGGAAAGTATCTGCTTTGGGGCAGACCTGCACCTGCACAGAGAGAAATCCAGGTGAGTAGGTTTCTGATGAGGGAGATTATCAGCATTGTTCAACAGTATTTCCTCTCTCTCCCTCTCTCTCTCTCTCTTTGGCTTACTCACTTGCTAGTAATGTTTCCTCAACAGTTGACCCACCTTTAACCTGCATTTGCACCCGCTTTTGGCTGTCTTTGCCAAGCAAAAGCACCGGGCACCTCAAGACAAAACCACAAAGACCACTTATCATCCAACTCGCTAAACACCGGGAGAATAATTCCTCATTATGTCACAAACGGCATCAATCTAAAATACTTTTTAAGACAATGCTGCTTCAGGCTGTCTGTGTTTTTTTAAATGTGTTAAATTTACAATTGGGGAGGGTTACACTGAAATAACATTCCTTTTCCAGGTCTAATTACAGCAATTATACTGGTAGCAGATCTTTAAAAGATTCAGCCCACAAAGGGAAAGATATGTTGTGTTTGAGTGCCTGATTGCTTGCACACAAGATGTGGCTTGTATCGGCTTTTTCCTTTAAGTACAGATAATCCACATGTGTCAGTGATTGAGGAGGTACAAATCCCACTGTAACAGACACACAGGTGGCACTGGAAAGAAATAGCATACCAGTCTAGATTTCTCTCTTTCTTCCTCTCTGGCAAAATACCATGAGAGCCTGAGTCATAAGAGCAACCTCCCTTTGCAGATACAGGTATGCGTGAGATCTGCAACACCCAAAACACTGCTGCCTCTCTGTCTTTCCTAGATACACACTTACAAGTGGACTGCTCTGCACCACATCCTGTTTGAGTGGTCATGCTCTAGTCTCTTACTCAACTCATGCACAAAGATGTGCTGCAACCACTGCCATTGCATGTGTGTGTGTGTTCTCTCTCGTCTTTTATTACTCTGGCACAAACTGTAACTAGATGATGTGACGTGAAACTTAAAATAACTGGATATCTACTTAATGATCCGTAATTACTCATTTAAATCCAGCAACAGCAACACTGGATATATTTATCTTAACCTTCAAAGAACCAAGGCGGATTCTCATTGAGCTTTGTAAACTAGAAAATATAAGTAAGTATTAAACAAACTAAATTCTCAACTCTCACAGGAGTGAAAGGAACATTTTACAAGGTGGGGCAACGAACTGTGTGTGTGGTTCCTATGATTAACAAAATCTTTTTAAAAAATTAGAAAAAAACATTTCTGCAACACATTATGATAATGCTTCTCTCTCTTCTTCTAGTAAAATACCAGAGTTATACCATAGCTCTATCTAAAAAATATTTAAATCAAACAACGTTCTTTGGTTGAGCTGCTCTCAGCTCATAGACGTGTGTGATGACAAGTCATAAAAAGTCCTCACTTGGTTACAAAGGTTAACATGAACCCTGACAGTAACATGCACAGGCATAAATGGATGAATCATTGTGACTTTGAGTATCTCCCAACATTTGTGTTTTTTTTTTAACTATTAAATGGATTGACATCAAAGTTGGTTCAGACATTCATATTTCCCTCTAGATTAAATGTAATAATTCATAATCCCTGGTGATTCCCTGACATTTTTTCCAGCGCCATCACTGGATCAAAGTTAAATTTTTTCCAAAACCCAGTCACCAGAATAGATTGGCATTTTATGTGTCTGCAAAACATGGATATTTTACATTTGTATGTTATCGTGTAGCAGATTCGATGAAACTTTACGTTTAATAATAATAATAATAAGAGATTTTATTCAGAATGCACTCTACATTTGAAACAAATCTCAAAGTACCACAAGATAAAAGCATTAGAATAGAAAAATTGATTAAAAAACAACTAAAATAAAAGCATATTCAAGAAGAATGTAGCTTTAGGCTGCACCTGGTTATGGTTAGGAAAAGATCGCATTTTGGCATAAAATACCTTGTTTTTTGTTTTTTTTTGCACAATCACCCCTGGAACTGTGGTAATGTCTCTATAAATAAATAAAAAAAAGCTTTTTGTGATATCTGGGCAGAAAGGACAAATCAATGAGGGGCTAAAAAACTAATTTCTATAAACAGATTCTGCAAATGTATGCAGCTTCTGTAGGTGACGATACAAGATTTTGGTATCAGAAGTGTTCGGGTTTCTGTCTGGAGTCTAAGTAATATTAACCAATCACATCTGAACGACAATGAACAGCGAGGGGAAACACATCGGCCAAAATGCAATCTCATATCAGCTATCGTATAACAAGTTGCTTTATAGTAGATAAATGTTTATCAAACTTAGACAAAATGACTGGTACGGAAGAGGAAGTTTTGGCCCAGATATCTGCTGGCTACACCGTGTCAACACAAAATACTGGCCCTCACCCCCAGAAGATTAAATGTTGAGATGGGTGTGTTTGGTAGCTACAAAGCCGTTGGAAGATGCAGCAGTGACTCACTAAAACACATCTGGTTTTGTTTTTTGTTGGTCTGCAGCTTGGCAGGTGTCTCTCCTAGGTGACACGCTATGTCACGGAAGAAACATTGATATGATCCAAATGAAAAGTTCAAATGTAAAGTATCCATAGTTTGAAGAAACATGCAGTGGCAACATTTTTCTTCTGGCAACTGGGCTGTTGTTCAGTTCTTTGGTTTACGTTTAAACATCTGTAAAACCATTGACACATACTTTGTGTTGCCAAATGGTAGCAAGCATGCTAAAATACTTGACAAGGATAGACATGATATAAACAATTTACCTGTTAGCCATCAGCATGTTAGCATGACCACTGCGAGTATATTAGCACTCTAATGTTAGCATTTTGCTCAAATCGCCACTTTGCCTAAGCACAGCCTTACAGAGCTGCTAGCGATGCTTAAGACTCTCAGTCTTGTTATCATGTGTTTTATTTATTTAATTGTTTTTTATGTATCTTTTGTTTACATCTGTGTGTTTTAGGACCATTTTTCAAATTTCTCTTCGGAACAAAAAGGTCAGGTTGAAGTTGAGGAGTCACAGAAAATAGTCAAGTGGTGCACGATGGATGCAGTTTTGTCATTGGAGGAGGCATTACCTATTGCTTTACAAAATCCACTTACTGTTTATGATCCATTTATATGAAAATCAATCATCTCTTTGTATTTAAAAAAATTCAGCAGGTTCAACCTCGCACAATGACAAACATGTATTTTCAGAGCCCTTTTTACAAGTGCTCCATCTGCCAGGCTTAAAAAGACATGTCAGGAGTTTGACAGCTGAGAAAACACGACACTGCGCTCAGGGATATCAGTGGAAGCTGGATGAATACCTGTATCTTCCTGCTTAGGAATCAGAGGATTTAGGCAGCGGTGAAAGCTTGTCAGCAATGACACACACATAAGCCTTCTTATGCATGACTGAAAATTTGCAATACCTACGACCAAAGCAGCGATTATGATCGAGTTGAAATAGAAGGTTTTGTCCATTATTGCTGCAATTATGGAGGTAAATTTTTGGCACGGTGCCTTTTTCACATAGATAAGACAACAGTATATGTCTGGTAAATATGAAGCTACAGCCAGCAGCTGTTTAGCTTAGCATTAAGACTAAAATCAGAGAAACAGCTTGCCTAGCTCTGTCCAAAGGTTACAAAATCCACTGACCACCAGCATCTCTAAATTAAATTTAACACCTTATACTATTCTTACAAATTAAATAAACATGATTTTAAATATTGAGCTTTAGAGGTGTTACTAGGTAGATTTTGTTAACCGGGCGAGCTGTTTCCCTTTCTTTCCAGTCTAAGGATGTATAATGTTCTAAAGATATAGTGTAAAAGATTTAGGGGGATTTAGTGGCATCTAGCAGTGAGGATTGCAGATTATAACCAGCTGAAATTTCTCCCAGCTGGAATTTCTTTGTTGTTGTTCATTGCTCAGGAGGTTTTTACTGTGAGCCAGTTAATCTGCAAAGGTCTCTTCCCTCCCAAAAACATATGGAAGCAATTCCAGTTGCCTATGACATAATACCTAGAATTATCATGAGAATCTTCACCAACATGTTATCAATAAATGTTTCTCTACCACTGTTTTTCACTGATAACTTGAGATGCAGACATTCAGGAGGTTTTTAGCAGGAGTTGAATAACCCACAGAGTTCTCTTCCTCTCCAAAATAAATTGACCCTTTGATATAAATATGTAAAAACACTGAATAAAGCAGTTTCACGTTAAATAAATCTTTGCTTTATCAACACTGCTTGTCACAGAGTAGCTGCCGACTACAGCAGCCGGCGAAAAAACGCAAATGGCCCTGTTTAGAGCCAGTGTTTGGCTTGTTAAGGCTACTGTAGAAACATGGCAGTGCAACATGGCAATCTCTGCGGACGAAGACCCACTCCCTATGTAGATATAAACAGCTCATTCAAAGGTAACAAAAACACAATGATTATTAGTTTCAGGTAATTATACACAAAAATACAATATTCTTAATATATTTCATTTAAGCCAAATCCCACCACCCCCCACCCCCAAATTCTACACACTGGGCCTTTAAAACGACATGACTTTGTAGTTTAAATTGCGTGCCAGTGCGTGCCCACACACAGAAGGCACTGCACTGCACAGCTCCAAAAAAAAAAAAAAACAGCAAAAGCTTTACTTCATGGGAAATACTTTGCCAAAGCCACAAGAGCTCTGTGTGGTAACAACTCATCTCCTCTGACTCCTCCACCCTCCGCCTCGCTTTCAGACGAAGACACACACACACACACAGAAATGAATCCGTGTTAATGAAGTAGAACAAAATAAGGAGGATAGTGCTCAACTTCTAGAACCATCCTAACGTGCAATCCTATTGTGCAACTGAGGTCCTTTTCATGTGCAAGCACTGGTAAAAATGCTCATGTGCGGCCGGCTGGGCTCTGTGCAGGCTGAGACATCTATGAGGTGTTGACACATGGATCCTTACAGAGCCCATCTGACATAGATGCTCTGACATTTGCAGCCAGGCATGACTATAATTGTGAGCTCTGTTACAGTGCAGGAGAGATACTGTCTCTATCAGGTGTGGGTGAGTCATTCTGTGTGTGAGTCATACAAGAAAACCTGATCCGCAACTGACTATGAAGAGGGATTCAAAAGGTGGATCATTTTATTATCTTTTGATAAATTATTAGAATAAACCAATAAGTATACAAATAAAGTTTATTTTCATTGACTTGGTCAAAATATTTTCTTCCCCTGCATTAGAACTGCACCTCTTATCTTGCAGCATTAACATGTGTTGATTATTTAAAGTGATAATTAGTAAAGTAATAAGACCTGATTGGAGTGTCACTGGGCGACTTATGAAGCTGGTCTGTATGGTGACCCTGAGAGCTCAACGCACTGCAAACATACACAACACAAACATACAACAAAATATCTTCAGCAACTTGAGGACACATGCACAGCATTTGGGCCTAGTCCACATGCACAGGTATTTTAAAAAGTGTAGCGTTTTCTGTACATTTTAACAACATGCAAACTGCTTTTTGGGTCACTGAAAATGGATCTTTTGTAAAAGTGCTTCAGGGTGAAGATCTTCAGAAACTGTGTTTTCAGTGATGGGGTGTAGACAAGGAGAAACTGTGTTTTTGGCTTATGATGTCAGTGTGCTTGCCTTTTTGTCCTTTGTGACGCGACACAGATGAGGCGACTTTAGTGCAATGGTGGAGGTGGCCAAAATAGTACTGGTACTGATAGGTCAACATCTTCTGCTCTTTCTACATGTGGCTTTTGGGTTATGGTTATATTACTGCTACTGTTGGTTTGGCATGCTTGTGTCAGATATCCACTGTTTGTGTTTTGCTTATTATTAGCCTGCCAATACAAATAGTCTGGGAAAATACACAAAATGTATTATGAAACAGAATAACATTATGTTACTTGGCTGTAACGTTAATAGCAACTTTTAGAACCTAGGTAGTTGTTAAACTACAAGTAGGTTGTGACGACTTGATTAAAAAATTAAATCACTTTGCATAATTTGTTTATCAATTATAATTGGATTACCATAACTGGTGATCCTTAAATTATTTAATCTGCAGGCTAATAATAAGCAACAGGCTAACGCTGCGTTAACAGCAGACCTGAAATTTACAATACTATCTGAATAATGGGATCACAGTGTTAAATATGCCAAAAAAGTCAGATTTATGTGATTTTCCAACACCATTGATGGCAAGCTGATGTTCAAATTTTACCAGACAATGAATCGATTGCTCTTTTTTGGCTAGCAAATCTACAAAGCAAATCTACGAGCCATTTGCATTTATCGGTGTTTGGCTCGTGGATGATGGCAATTTAGTACCCTGGATCGAGTAGTGTGCGTTTTGAAGTTGGTATGTCTTCATTTGTTTGCATTGTGTCTATTTGCAATGCTTTAAGTTATCAAGGCCACAACAGATCTGGCACTGACGCAGCAGTTCAAATTTATTTAACTATTTAATTGACTCCGATGGGTGTGGACTCAATGTTTGCTACATTGTGTTTTAAACTGTTTGGTGTCAGCATGAAAGGGACTTTTGTGTACTTGGATTTTGTGGCTGAAAACCACAGTTTAACATTGTTTAAGCTTAAAATACAGCACACCAGCACATATAGGTACAATGGCCCAAAAGAGTTTAAACTCTTTGCAGAGTAGCCTGTAATCCAAACAAAAATGTAATGCTTTGCAGTCACTAAAGATAAGCACATCTTTTACTGATATTTGTGGGAAGATGGACAAAAGAGAACTTCTCATTTTCTCACCTTCACACATCTGGCCAACCACAGCATTAAGTAAGTGTGATGTCAGATCATTTTCAGTTTTGGGAAGCCATTTCAAACATTTAAAATGTGTGTGTGTTTACTTGTGTAGGGGGAGGGGGTTTCAGGCCTACTGAGACCGTAAACCTAGATGTCCCCTTTTTCGGGTTCGGGCTAGGGGTCTTGCTGAAGAAATACCAAGGCAGCGAAATTAAGGCAGCACTGTAAGAACACCTCCTTTCTGACATAAACCATCTGTCCTCTTTACACATGTTGATCCTCAAAACTGTTCATGTTGTACAGTAAATGTATGATCACCATTTGGCACTCCTCTCTCAGGTCATCAGTCACTCAGTGTGCCATTCTGACACCACATACTAGGCAGTTTTACATCTGAAAAACTAAAACCTGCAATGTTTTGGTTATTTGAGTTACTTGAATTTAAGGCCAATATTCACTCTCATTTCAGCTCAATTTTTGGTCTGTGCCACTGAGAGAAAAATCTGTCTCTTTAGCCTGGCTTTGGTGGGTAGTGAGGTAGTACTTTTTCTGCAGGATTCTCTGCCATAGTTTCTTATCACGGGCTAGATTTTCTAAAACCTGAAATCACACGCAAGCAAAGGCGCAAAAGTCTAGTGTTCTCTCAGTCCACTTGAATCACAATATGCTCAATGTTTATAATGGGATTCCTGCCCACTGTTGCCAAAATAAAACTACTCAAGCCTTGAAAGGCACCATAATTTATTTCATATTATTCACTATAAATGACAGAGGTTTCCTTTTTTTAAAGCAGTGAATATCATGATGTAAAATTAAGCTTATTTGTATTTGAATTTGAGTCTAATGCTGCTTTTCTGAGTGTGTGTGTGTGTGTGTGTGTGTGTGTGTGTGTGTGTGTGTGTGTGTGTGTGTGAGACGTGTGCGCGTGTGTGTGTGAGACGTGTGCGCGCGTGTGTGTGACGTGTGCGCATATGCTGACCCAGTAAGGCTGCTGTGGAACAAGTGAAAGTTGCTTGTTTGCATTAGCAGCTGCAGGGGCTTGGTGAGGTGCAAAATCCTGACGGTTGACTTGCTCCAAACCCGGGCCAGTTTACATAACTGAAGCACTGCACTGCCCGGGGAGCCTGCCGTTAAATCAGTGTGTGTGTGTGTGTGTGTGTGTGAGTGTGTGTGTGTGTGTGTGTGTGTGTGTGTGAGTGTGAGTGTGAGTGTGAGTGTGAGAGTGTGTGTGTGTGTGTGTGTGTGTGTGTGTGTGTGTGTGTGTGTGTGTGTGTGTGTGTGTGTGTTTAGTAGACGCATTGACAAAGGGGAATAAAACTTGTGGGTACATGTAGTATGAAAAAAAGTGTCAAGTAGATTTATCTAATTTATCCTGCAGGTACAATGAAAGAGATAGTTCACAGTGAAGACCTACAGAGACTTATCACTCGAATCTGAATCTTTCTTGCCCTTAAGGAGCTTAACAGTGACGTCTAGCTCATTGTTTAGTTATCTGGTCATTTTTTTTTCCGTATACGCCTTTCAAAGATACTCACAAATTTAAAAATCATATCTAAAAATGTGAAACAAGTTTCTAAAGATCCTCCATTATCTACTCTTTGCTGCATGTGAAATGTGATTCGTTTACATCCAGTATCAGTGCTAGAGTCATCCAACACCTGTATATGTGCAGCCATCAAATGGTTAAAGTCAAGTGTTCAAATTCAAATGTCTCATTTGTTTGTCTTTGTTTGGAGAGAGCCGTTTCTCTCTGGCACAGCCAGAAGTATATGTGAGAAACAAAGTGAAGGGCTCTTCATTTGCCTTGGCTGCAGCCCTGCTCTCCTGTGCAGCTGTCCCAGCCTCCAGCCATCATTTCTGTCTCCACACTGGGCGGTGATGGACAGGTGGAGGCCTCTCAGGGCAGCATCAATGCATGGCTCCAGGGCCCTTAGTTGCAGAGGCCCCAACATATATTCAGTGATGCCAAACCCAAGTACACTTCAACAGCAAGACTCGGTTTGCACACATGATGAAAGTACAAAGTGTGGACAACATCCATGAAAAATGAATGTTCACTTTAAGGTAATTACATTTAAATTTTAAGTAAGGCAACAAAAGTGAGTTAATGCATCCATACCCGTGCAACCTAATCCTTGTATTGTATTGATTTTCAGAACAATTCCATACTGTAAACAATTGACAGTACAACCTCCCAATTTGTGATTGTGAATTACTAAATTCATACAGTAGCTTTTCATGAGTGGTTTATGTTATTCTCTCAACCTCCTAGAAGTTGAGGATGCATTAATCTCTGTAAAAAGATATCTGCATAAGCAGAAGTTCTGGTAAAGGAAGCGTTCTGGTTTCCGCGTGTAGTCCGAATAGCAATGACCAATCAAGTTTGAGTGAGCACTGGATGCCTTCTGGTAAAAAGTCAGTGGGGGAAGCAAAAGAGGCAGAACGCATTGGCCGAAATGCAATCTCAAAACTTACTGGCTATCGTCTAAAAAAATTTGAGCATTTTATGAGCTTTTTTGTAGATAAAAATCTGGTCATTGACATTGTCTCAACTCCATTCTCATGTCTCAAGTTGCTGATCGGACTGTAAACAATGACCAAAACACGGAAGAGGAAGTCTTCAACAACATTAAAAAAACTTCAACTCTGTCCTTAAAAACTTAAATGCAAATATCAAGTTTTGACAGATTTGGATCATGCAATAAGGCATGCCTTCTTTGTTCTTTTGGTTAAGATGTACAACTAATAAGACAACTTGTGGATGCACCTCAGAAAAGTCGAGACTCCATCTTACAGAATGATAGCCGGTGTACCGCTGTAATCGGTGATTACAGACCTTTCTCTAGCACTGACACATGCAGCAACTATTGATGAAAGTGAACTGTAAAGCTGTGAGCTGGAAAAAACAAAACAATGAGCTGAAACTTCTTAAAAAGCCCTGTAGTAGTGAAGTCAGCAGCAGATTTGACAGATAATTCCCCATGGTTTTGTCAACATATATAACCCCTTATTAATAAAATACTGCCTCGCAATCAGCTTTCATCTACCTTATAATGTGTCAGAACTTATTTTATTGTAATAGTATTTATTTCTCTTTATTACAATTATTGTGATTATGATTTATATAATTATTATTCTATTTTCATTTATTTGTTTATTTATTTTACAAATTTCATCTTATTTTTTACTTACATTTTTTCCTACATTTTCCCTGTACTTAAACACTGGTATTGGATTTATATATGATGATGCTTACATTGTTCTTTCCCCTTGTTTTGTTTAATTTGTAATGTATGATGAAATTAGTTTGTATCGTGGAAGACAAAGTACATTCTTGGATGAAATTAGTCTATAATTAAATTGTCATTTGAAGTAGTGAAAAAAATAAGCATCAAAGCATAATAATTATAAGATTTGCATTCATTGTTACTCAGAGAAAATATTGTTTTTGAAAATAGTGAAAGTTTGTTTCGTTCTAAATAAGAATTGTCTTTTCAGGTCACACGACGACAATCCATTTGGCATGAATGGAGAATCATTTAAGTAACCGAAGCACATCAACACGTTATAAAAACATTTTTGATCACCAATGTTGACACTAGAGTCACCTTTCAGCAGCATAACTCATATTTTTGATCCATCAGCACAAACACTGAGATAAAAGGCTCATGAACAAATATTAACAGTGAGTGCTGTGTGGGTGCCAAATCGTGATGCATAAGCAAACTATGGCAACTATGATCCTGAGCTCCACTAACAACGAGTACCTGAGAAATTACTCACCACTAATTGTTTGTTGCCATAAAGCATAAGAAGCCGTCTTAAGCAAAGGGTGAGGTCGGCTGCAAACTAAACTGCATGTCCATCACATCTGTCAGAAGTTAACGAGAAGAAACCACACAATCAAACACATTATTACAGTCATTAGGATAAGAGTGCATTAACCTCATGCAATTTTCCCTGTGTTTACATTGTGTCTTCAATCCACAAATGTACTGTTTAAAAATCTACTTTCAGAAAGGGTCATTATTTTACGTATTCTGCATGCCATAAATGAACTTACTTTAAATAAAACATAAACTGACTTACTATTAACTTCATCCTTTTTCCTACTGATGCAGTTTTTAGTGTTTGAACTATATCATATATCGTATTCTTCTCTGTGTGTGTGTAGTGTATTTGCACTTTATTCTTGATTCTTTGATTTATTATTTTATACTGTATTTTTGTTATTTTAAAGGTACCTTGCTGCAGAATTTCCTTTTGCAGAACAACAAAGATTTGCACACATATTCAAGGAAAATATTGAAAACTATTCAATTTTTCAATAAACTACAGATGTGAACTCTTAGCATCTTCACTGACTTGATTTTACAAAATTCATTTAAGTATATGTCTGTTATTTTGATCAGAGTAAAATTTAGACAAGAGATCCAAAATGAAAATCCATACTCCCATTCATAAGTTTTTAGATGCTAGCCTATAATAGTAACCTCATTCACATTATGGCTGCAACTGATGATTACTTTCTTAGTAATCGTCAAATATTCTTTTAACGAACTGCTAAGTCGATATATTGTTTAAAAAGATGACAAATGTCCAATCCATTTTTCCAGAGCCTTTTGTGACATCCTCAAATCGCTTGATTTGAAAATTAAAATCTTAAAATCTTTTCCATTTACAATAACATAAAATTTTCATATTTCAGATGCTGGGGAGTCTTTGGTAGTTTTGCTTAATAAATGACTCAAAACATTGTTTCTCAAACTTATATCAATAATGTACCCTGAACAGTCCAAAACAACCAATATTCTGAAACTGACTTCACTTTCCCAGTGAGCAAACCTAAACATGAATGTGATTGCAATTGTTTCGGCAGTTGACAGTTTATGGTGGTAAGCAGTTGCATTGACAATAGAATACTGAATTAAAAATGTGGTTAACCAAACCTATATTTATATTTTTTTTATATATATATAATTATTTAAAGAATTTTGCTTGACTGATCATTTTAGAATTACTTCTTTTTTAAATCTTTCGTACCCTCTACAGTACTCCAAAATACCCTGTAGGGGTACCCATACCCCAGAAACACTGACTTAAATGATTATCAAAATAGATTCACATCGTGCTATTCTACTAATCAATCGATCAACTAATGATATAAGCATTAATGTATATCCATTTACATTTGGGCTGTAACTTATCACAATGACAAGTAATTGTATTCACAAGGGCTGCATGATATGCAAAAATTACATACAATGCAATTATTTTGTTAGATATTGCATTTGCAATATGATTCACAATTTTAGAGGGGTTTTTTTGCATTCGATTTTACTGAAAATAATATAAATGATGAAGATGATGTAATTTTCGCTAGATTCTGGGCCAAAGAAGCATATTCCCATGTTGTAGGCTGGGGCATAGCACCACAATGCTGTATTTATAACAGTATGTTGTGACACATTTTACCTTTATCCAAAACTATTGCACTTGGCCATATTGCATTTTTTTTAGTGATTCAATTAGTTGTGCAGCCCAAATATCCACTGTGACCAAGCGCTCTGCTTTCACTGACAGAGGTGTCAGGTTTGTCCTGTGCACACACACACACTAAGCCTTCTACAGTTTATACTGTACATGCACAACCTTAGACAAATCCCTAGTGTACTCATAGATTACTAATGAACACACAGAAATGTCCACAATGAAACATTTGTGATCCAATAAAAAATTACATTTTGATATGTAAATCCGGCAGCAACAACACACTGAGAAAATAGTCAGTTTCTGTGCACTATAAAGAGAGGTGCATGCTGGCTTTAACTTGATAAAATATTTACAAAAATTAAAGGATGTTAATTAATCACAGGCTAATGTAATATAAACATATTGTAAAATTAAATAACTGCACCGTCACAGTTAAGTGACTTAGTCTTACTCCCGAGACTCTGAGTCACGTTAATCATTGGACAATTCTCCAACTGTAACTTTCTGCTGAATGTAGTGATCAAGTCATAATAAATACTAATTAAATCATAATAAGTAATAATAATGAAATAAAGCATTAAAAAATAAAGTATTGCTCTAATATTGGCAGATTATAAAGGCCTTAAAATAGTCTCAAATACTTGGATAACTTTAGAATGTAAATAAAATGAATAAAAATATAAGCAGTAAATAAATAAACATTAAGCAGTTAAGTATAATCAGTAAATAAAAATGTATTCTTTTCTTTTTACCTTTTACCTTTACGTTCACAACTGGGTTTTTTTTTCAGAGTTATAGGGTTAGGTTTGGTCTGATGTCTCCACATTTCAAACTGTATTTGGTAATCATGAATATTGTATCCTAAAAAAAAAAAAAAAAAAAAAAGGCCCATCCAGACTGATACCGGCACAAAGTTCAAAAGCCAGCATTTGTGAAGGTATGGGGTACATACAGGTTTTGGAGCAACGAATGCTGCCAACAACATCTTTTCAGGGATGTCCCTACTTATTCCAGCAAGACGACTCAAAACCACATTCTGCACATGTTACAACAACACAGCTTCTAAGTAAAAGAGTGCAGGCACAATACTGGCCTACCAGCAGTCCAAACCCATCTCCACTGAACATGTGGGGAGCATTATGACCCACCAAACCTGACAACAAACAGCAACTGATGAGCAAAGTAAGCAAAAAGGAAAAGACTTTCATTTTCAAAATTTCAACAATAAGTTTCCTCAGCTCCCAAACACTTACTGAGTGTTGTTTCAAGGTTTAAACATTTTACACTCAATACTCTGATGACTGTTTGACAGATGACTGATGACATTTTTTCAAATTGATGTTTTATCATTTTAAATTATTTTTATCTTTGAATCCCTTGTCTGCACTTCTGCTATTTTTTATAATTTTTATTTTAAATTGTTTTAAATCATTTAGTAATTATTTTACCTTTTATATGCTATCTTTTAGCTTTTTTTGCTCTGTAAAGCACTTTGAATTGCCCTATTGTATGAAATGTACTTTACAATTAAAGCCGTCATGCCTTGTCTTGTCTAAAGAAAAGGTGATGTAACACAGCAATTAACACATTTTTGGAACATGTCAAATATATATGTATATTTTAAAAAAAAATATATGTGTACAGTTTATCAGTTTCAATATTTAATATCTTGTATTTGTACTGTATTCGACTGAACAAAGGTAAAACATTTTAGGATTTAGGGTTGTACAAAGTTGAATTGAAACTAACAGGTATTTCATGTTAACCTTCATACACCCCACCCCATCATATAACACGGTGATGCCAGTCGAGCTCAGGAGAGCCACAAGACTAAACTTTTCATCAGGCTGTTTGTCTGAGGAAACACACACTCTCTCAGCACGCTCCTGCTCTGACACATGCCCGCAGTGCTAACCCAGCCTGGTGATGAGTGGTGGGAGTGTGCTCCCGTGTTTTCCTCTCTGTTTGTTTAAAAGATTAAGGTGGTGAACCCTCAACCTGTGGAGTCCCCTGACTTCATACCAACAGAGCCGCTCAGAGTGTCAGCATTGTCTCCATCACTGTTGCAGACGAAATTTAATAGTATTTGAAATCAGCTTCAAAGCAGATCTTTCACAGAGGACACTATCCACAAACGAGCCGAGGGTGTGCAGCAATTTCTGCACTGTAATAAGTGACTTTCATACAGGGACAAAAACACTATGACACATGTCCAGAACATGTCCACCACATTTTACAGCCAACTCCTGGAAGACACTGAATCAAAACTAATCTCAATGAGTAATTTCAATGCTGAGAGTTGGTTATTCCTGCCTCTCAGTTTGCGTCCAGGGATTGCTATGATGGCCTATATTTTGCATGCTGAAATCACAGGACTGCCTTTGTCTGGAAAACATTTACATCTCTTAACACAGCTGGCTTGTCCAACCACTGGCACAAAACAAACAAGGAAGCAAGGTAGAAAAACAACACGTAGGTTAAGTTACCACTAAAGAGGCCTTTTAGTGTTAAACGTCAAAACAACATGGACCATTTTGGACTTTTAAAAATAAACTGAGGTCGGCTTTAAAGAGGAATTTGAATATCAAGAGGAAACAATGTTTGTTTTGACAGTTCTGGTCCATGAAACTTAAAAAAAAAAAAAAAAGGCACTGCAGAGAATAAATGATAGTTGCAAGTACATGCATAAAAAGCAATCAAAGATGAACCCTAAAATGATGTGTTGATTCTTTTCCTAAGCAAAAGTTAAAGCTTTTTAAAATGTAATCAGAAAAGTAGATTCTGATTTGGACAGTAGAGATCTTTTCCCATTCCAGGGCATCAACCATTAATCACATGTTCATCAAAAATATGTAAAGAAAACTCCTGAAATAAAAATTTCCACCACAAAGTATGCAGACTTTGTCGAACGTGAACAATAGACCCTTATAGAGCTGTGGTATGTCAAGAGCATGTGATGCTCAGGGGGGTGTGGCCCCTCAGGTGCTCTGTGGAGGTAGTACACTCTTCAGGTAAGGCTGAGTGACTCATTCTCACACACACCTTGAATACCACGCACGGCGCGCTCACACCGTAACTCTTACACTTCACCTGACAACAGTCTGGGATAAAGACGGACACCATTCAATGAAACAGGATTTCTTGGAGGAAGCATTTGAAGAGCTGCTGGTTTTGGACTTAAAGACAGTAAGTTGTTATAAACAAATGTGATCTTTCTGGCACGATTTGTGTGCTGGGCTGATCTCTTGTTTTGATTTCTGCTGTCCAGGATTTAATCAGAAGATAAAAAACAAACACTTCTTCTGAACTGCAGCATTTGCAGTTTAAGTCCACTTCACAATCTGTCTTTTGAGGGACATTTCTGAACTCTTCATGACAATGCCGGTGGTCAAAGTGGAGAAAGACTCTCCAGCAGACACCACCATGTCTGCCCCCAACCCTCCACCGCAGACAGAGGAGCAGCCCAGAGGGCGGAGAAGGAAGAGACCTCTGCAGCGAGGGAAACCCCCTTACAGCTACATCGCACTCATTTCCATGGCCATAGCCAACTCCCCCGACCGCAAGCTGACTCTGGGGGGCATCTACAAGTTCATCACGGAGCGTTTTCCCTTCTACAGAGACAATTCAAAGAAATGGCAGAACTCTATCCGCCATAACTTGACTCTCAATGACTGCTTTATCAAGATCCCCCGAGAGCCGGGACGGCCAGGGAAGGGCAACTACTGGGCTTTAGACCCCAACGCAGAGGACATGTTTGAGAGCGGCAGCTTCCTGAGGCGCAGGAAGAGGTTTAAACGCTGTGACTTGAGCACTTACGCCTCATATGTCCATGAGACGCCAGTTTTCTCTCCTGTCCAGATTGCCAGATCAGCCACATATTCCAACTCAGTCTACAACAACATGACAGTGAGTCCAGCCTACGGGCAGCAGCTGTCCTCGCCTTATTATCCCTCCTCATCTCCTCCTGGGTTTGGACCTGGTCAGACCCGCATGTTCAGCATCAATAACCTCATAGGACACCCGCCTCCAGCCAGCATGCTGGGAGGTCAAGGGTCAGAGGTGATGCAACAGCCCGGGCGCACCTTCAGTCCTGAGGGACTCCCAAACGGGTCCAGTCCCTGCAGCCTCGGAGCCCCGGCTTTCCAAAGCCAACCATGCGGAGGGGCCGTGTCATCACGATCCTCTTCGCATCCCGGCTTCACCTACTCCGCGCCAACCAGCCACCTACACCACCATACGCACCAGGGCTCGTATGGACAGGCCCACACACAGGGGTATGCAGCAACAGGGCGCCTCCACTCCTCAGCCCACGGGTCTGTGGAGCCTGTGGATCATTACGGCAGGGTTTCCCCAGTGCAGCTGGGCTCTTTCTCCCAGTATAACAGTGCTGCAGGTCCCATCACCAACACTGGGGGTTACCTGAGACACCCCACGTATCCAGGGAATATGGACAGGTTTGTGTCTGCAATGTGAGAGTCTAGATCCAAGCATCTTGCTACATTTTTGACAAAATATCAGTGACTTGAGATGGCGCCCAGTTAGCCAGACATTTCCGTGCGCAAACTGTTTTTCTTTGTTCATGACAATTGTTAAGGACAAAACTGAACAGACTGATTAAAAACACCACACCTGACATAACTGTGATTTACCATGTTAACCCTACAACCCACTTTCCACACAGATGGTAATTTACTTTGAGATACACACTATAAACTTCAATTTTTTTATCATGAATTGAATGTGCAAGTTTAATATTTACTGGTGATTTAAGTATAAATTATTGTGCTTCATTGTCATAAGCTTTGCGATAAGTGGCTTGTATGAAGAAGCTTTACTACATTTGCATGTATTTTGTTGTCAAATGAAAATGCATATTAGGTTGTCTTTTTGGAAATAAACAGTGATACAGCACTTTGGTTCTTCAAGAAAGAAAAATGTTTAAATTATTTAGGTATTATTTTCCATTGCAATTTAAGGACTTGGTGCCAGAGTTACACACCAGAATTATTTTATTATGTCCGGAGGGGGGGGTTGGTTTGCCATATATTGAATTGACAGTTATATTTGTAATAGTTATAATTAAACTACAATTCATTACAATATAACAAGTAAAATCAGATCAAGACATTTGCCCTCAAACATCTTTTTCTTTTGTGCGTGTTTTCTTTGCTGTTTCAGCTCAGCGGGTTTGAAGTGTTGTCTGGAGCCACAGTATTACCAGTCACCGTGACCGGCCTCAATTATCATGTCCAGACATCAACACAGCACTTAGACCGACAGACACAGTTAATCTCCCACACAGATCCCCTAATCAAGAAAATGAATTGACTTGTAACTCGATATGTCAGCCTATAAAGTTAAGTAGTTCGAGTCCTTTATCTCAACACGAGAAACCTCCCCAACACGGAGTCCGCATGTCTGACAAGATGAGACTCGTAAGGAAACGCTTCATTATGGTGAAGACACTTGATTTCCCTATCAGAAAAGCAGCTTTGTTGACAGATACGATTTTTTTCCCCAGCAAAGTATCCACGGTATCTGCTAGTTTTTCTGAATGTGAAAATCTTTGAGGATTGTATGAAGACAGCCGTAATCAGCAAGTGTCAAAAGGACAATGATTTCATTAGTGTAAGGTCTGCACTCAAGATAAAAGTGAAACAACAAAGATAAACAAAAGCTTGAGTTATTCATTGGTCCAATGGTCGCCTATAATATGAAAAATTAGGATTTTCACAATGTGCAGTTATTTAATATTATGACATTAATCTAGTACAATAAAAAACAAGGGGTTTAGAGATTTACACAAACTCTGGTGCAGCCTACAGGAGCATAATTGATGTTAAAAAAAACATTAACAGAAAATTACTGTGTACAGTAACATAAAGCTATTAATTGGGAAACATCTTTTTGTTTATTATGCAGCCTATCCTGTAAACGGGGCTCCAACTTACAATTACTTGCATTGTTGGTTAATCTGTTAATTATTTTGGTCTTTACAATATCAGAAAATGGTGAAAAAAATCAATCAGTATATCCCCAAAGCCCAAGATAATGTCCTTAAATGTCTTGTTTTGTCTACAACCCAAAGATGATTCAGTTTACTATTAAAAAGGAGTAAAGAAACTTGGAAATTTATCCCAACTGATTAATCAATTAGCAAATAAGTTGGCAATTAATTTATTGTTAAACTAATAGATTAATGATTGTAGCTCTGTTCTTTAGCATTTGAGGTTGAGTTGTACCTGAGACAAATGTTACTGATGATTGCTAAACTTTTCTTTCGGAGTAAGTTAACAATATTTATTTATATTTTTATATTTTTGTATGACCTTTTAAGGATTTTCCTTAATAAAGTGAGAGACAGAGCGCAGGGAGAATAGAAAGAAGTGTACGTGATGGTAAACTAAACATAATACATCGATGCATTTAGAGCTATGTGACGCTGAACACTACAGAAATAAATTTGTAGTTACATCACATGGAAAGTTACCATGTAAAGTTACCTACAGTAAAAAATTCACTACACATTAGGAAATTCCACGATGTTTCCAAAACTTTCAATGATTTTTATCAATTCCATTCTGCCTTTAAAGGCCTGGAAAATGTGATTGTCCATGACTTTTCCAGGTTTCCTATGACTTTGGGAATCCTGTATAAATATGGCACGCACATAGGAAACATTTTCTAAATTAAGCTGTGAACAGTTTGAAATGCCTGAACTAAATATGGACGGTATATGGACTTCCATTTGTATACGGCTGCAGTTTCAAAGCCCTTTTATACAATATGCAACCTCACAAGGTGCCACCTGCATAAACAGTCACCTGCATTCACACACTCACACACTCACACACTCACACACACACACACACACACACACACACACACACACAATTTCTCTTAAGGATACTTTGACATGCGGACTGGCGGAGCCGAGGATTACACGAAAGGGTCCTTGGATTTGGGGACAACCCACTGTACCTCCTGAACCACTGCCACCCTAAAAACTAGGTAAAGATATTGAACTTCATCATCTGCTCTGGTATAAACATGCATAAAATCAAAACAAAAAAAATAAATAAAATGCAAAGCCAGGTGTAGGACACACAGGTATGACTTCACTCAACATCATCTGATACTAAAAAACAGTGTAGAAAAATTATTTTTCCAGCTTGGAGCAACACACAATTGTTTTTTTGTGTGTAAAACTAACAGTGTATATATGTGTGGTTTTAAATATTTAACATCTTCTGACTCCAAGTAGACAAACATTTTTTTTTTAAATTGTATAACTGCATTTTTTCTTCTTTTTTTTAAAATAAAACAATAAAAAATACACAAACCAATCCATAAATGTTTAAAAATGTATTTAAAATCATACAAAAAATATGACACTTACAGCCTGAACAAATTAAAATATAAGGGGCATAAATACAATGAACATAGCTGACAATAAAAAAAACATGTCAGCCGATGTATTCAACAAGCTGTTGGAGTTGTTCACAATTCTTCACGACCACCGGCAAAGAGTGCAGAGTCTGTGCAGAGAAAACAAACAATCATTACCTCAAATATAAATACATCCAAACATAAAGCATTTACACTCTTGACAAAAGACAGCACAGACGCATTATGAAGCTCACCTCTCTGACTTTATTGATCACCTTGTTTAACATCTGAAGCTCATTCTCACTTTTCTGTTGGTTCGTCTGGTGGATGATTTGCTGCGAGACGTTAGAACATCATGAAAATACTGATTAACATCCCCATTTATATTATGACACTTCTTCAACTTATTTATTATAAAGATAAAATAATTATAGTCACTTTTATGTCATTAGTAATATCAAGCCGATACTTACATGTCTTTTTGCTCTCTCAAGGAGTTTTACTCTGGCCTGCTCCGCCTCCTGAACACTCAACTTCAGTTTCTCCACCTACAGATTAAAAAAAGTAAGAAAGGCCTGAATAAAAAAACTGGAAGCTTTATATCTATTCATTATCTGGCAATTCTAAGACCATAAGTGACAGGACCATACCTCTCTCAACAACTGAATCTTTTCTTCCATAAGATGTGCTGGGTTAGTTGACTGGCTGCCAGTTTTTCTCAACTCCCCCCGAAGAAACTGAGACTCCGCCTTTGACTGTTGGAGAGCACGACGAAGCTCAACCACCTCCTTCTTCAATTCCTGTGAACAATTAACAAATAAAATAATATATTTCGCCAACTATGTTTGAAAAGTAACCTGGACATATTTAAATATTACTAATTACAGTATAACATATCAAAGAAGTTCATGGATGGAATTATAAATTATTCATAAACACAAAGATCAAAAGAAAAAACAGTACACAAAATAAAATTAAAGACAGAAAACAAAAAAAAGGAAAAAGAAAGTAGGGATATATCTATAAATATTAAATTTCTGCATTATCATATTTTCTAATGGAGTAGAAGTTGAGAGCACAGCCTCAATGGCCAACTGTATTTTTAGGGGTTTTTTCAGTATATAGAGAAATTTTGCGGCTTACATTACTGTCGCTCTTGTGTTTATTTAGGATTTCCTGGGTCTCTTGTATTTCCGCCATTAACTTTGCCACAGTTTTCTCATCCTGTGTAAAAAGAAACATTTTTAAAGGAACAAAAAAAAAAACAGACTTTTAAAGAAGCTGGCGCTCCTTTGGAACTCATTTTATTTTGCATGATGGATGAGATCAGCATGATGTACGGGGGTCAGTACCTGAGCTTTCTGCTGCAGTGCCTGGTTTCCCTTCTCAAACAGGCTGTTCAGACGGCTGAGTTGATGCTGCAGCTCAGACACCTCAGCTTCGTGTCTGTTGTTTGCAGCCTGCTGCTCCACCTGCAGCCCAGAGCTGGAACAGCACATGAGATAATGTTGGACAAGAAGGACTACATACATACACTGCCTTGAATTTTAGATAAAGCTCTTGTGAAAAATACTTTTCTGATAAAGACAAAAATTTAAACTAAATGTGAAAAACAACAATCTGGAAACAAAATCCATAAAAACTCAATCAAGAAATCTTTTTTATATCTACCAATGAAATTATTTACGTCTTCTCTGCTAAAGAATGACTTCTCAACACGAAACCTCTGAAAAAGACACTTCATGGTAAATGTGGTTCTCAACCAAAAAGTCTTTGACTTCCAGGGGTCCTTAAGGGAGTTTCAGGGATATTTATTGTCTGAAATGTAGTTGACAACGACAGAATGGTGGTCTTGATCATGTCTAACAACCAATCTCTTGAGATGGAGGTCCATGAAGAGAAATCTTATAAAGTGGCGGTCTCTGACTTTATGTGTATTAATTTAGGGGTTCTTGATAATGAAAAGGTTGAGAACCACTGTGATACAACATGAAGTCAAACTGTCGTTTACATTGATGATCTTATTACTGGAGCAACTAACTGATTATTCAGTTAGTAGCAGCGGTACAGTCTCTCTACATGATACTAATGTATCTAGTGCTGGAAGAATTTCTTCCTTAGTTATTTAATTAACAATCCAAACTAATGGAGACTGATTTTCTATTACAACTAATAATGTAAGTCATTTGTCAAGCAAAAAATGCCAAACATTTTTTTTTGGTTTCAGTTTCTCAAATACAATGATTTTCTGTTTTTTTTTCCTGTTTTATTTCTTTTCAAATTGACTATATTTTGGTTGGGAAAAAAGCAATCAATTTTAAGACTTCATTCTTGGTCTGGAAACTTGTGTTGGGCATTTTTTGCTATTTTCTACCAGTTTGTTAATGGAATGGTTGATCGATAAATCAAAGAAAAGAAATAAAGTGATTTATCATTAATTAAATCAATTGTTAATTACAGCATGACATTTATTAGTTAAAATCTATAAATAGATCCCTATGAGCAAAAATAACCATTTCTACTTCAAATTAATATTTCACAGGACTTACATGGTGTTGTGCATCTCCTCCAGCTGAGCATCTTTACACTGTCGCAGCAGCTTCAGGGTGCTGACGAGCTCTGTGACGGTGCTGCCCAGACCAGCGAGCAGCTCTGCCAGGCTGCTCTGATCGTCCTCGGGCTCAAACTCTACTGCATTTAAATTCTTTTTAGGGGTGACGGCTGCAATGCGGGTGAAGGCACTCGTCTCGCTGAACAAAGTTGCACATTGCGGCTCGGGTGTGTCTGAGGGGACTGAAGAGAAAGTGAACTAAAACTTAGATTGTCTTGAAGGGTAAGTTTAGTATTTTTCAACATGGACCCTATTTTCTCATGTATGACACTTACATGGGAATAATATATTTTCAAACTGGTTCAGCATTGAGCGAGCGCTGTACCAGCTGCAAAACAGGTTATAATGTTACTTGCATGTTCTCACACTCAGTTAACATCCACTAAAAGTGCTTGTTTTTGCTACTGACAGGCTCAGATTGTTAATAAAAGAGTCTGACATCTTATGAAAAGTATTCTTACAGAGGTAGATCTTTTTTTAAAGAGAACACTCCTTGTTGTTAAACTAGAAACAGCCCCGAAATCAACATTGCCAAACCCACCAGACTCCAACTAAAACAGTAACTTAACACATAAAAAGCCAGCATAATTTCATACCTAACTTTAAGGGTTTTTTCAAACAAATCAGAGTTGGTGATTGTTGGGACGGTGGAGAGATGAACCAAGATGCTGTTTGTGAGTTTTGATATTGTCAACTACGATTGATGTGTGTTTCATAATGACAGGAATTACCATTTATTTAAAACAAGTCTGGTGAGCTTAATCATAGTGATTTCAGGGCCCTATCTCATTTAACAAAAAGAATCATACTCTCTAACAAAACGGTCTATCTCTGCACCCATCCTTTCCATAACATTTCCATAACATTGTGAGATACAATGTGAGCCTGTCAGTGACAAAAACAAGCACTCTTAGTGAATGCACATTGACAGTGCGAACATATGGTTACAATGCAGCAAGTTTCACGGCTGCCAGCTGCAGAGCTCTCACTCAATACTGAACCAGTTTTATAAATGTTTGTCCCTATTAGTCACTTTGACAAAAAAAGGGCATGGGAAAAAGCAGGGCCCGGTTGAAAATTAACAAATTTACCCTTTAAATCCTTCAATGACATTTAAGTCCTCTCTGAACTGAGTTTGAAGTGTGTAATTAGATGTACTGTACAATTTTCAATTTCAACATAAGCCCTGAAACTAAGATGCTATCTCTGCAAATCATTTACTCAGAGACGTATTAATTCAAAATACAGTGGGCAATTTTAGTCGCATATTATCCGTGGCCATGCTTATTATTCATGGGGTAAAATGGGACAATTGCGACAGCAGATAAGTATAATAGAGTACTAAAGAAAAGGCAATTTATATCATGGAAAACATAGAATTTTGACCTCTTTCTTTGGAAAGGATAAACATTTTTAGTTCATTTTGAGAAACTGACTCTTAAACCTCCTACACAGGATGTTTATACTACCCTTTCATTTAAATCAAACAGTTGTCTGTGTCACTATTCAAAGATATGTTTGCACCTGCTGTATAACACCATTACATTTCACAATATTAAACATTTTCATATCAGCTCTCACCCCTAATAGAGACAGAAAATCACAAAAGCAGTGCAAGTGTCCGATAGGAATCTGAACCAAGTGAGGAGAGGGATCATGAAGCGAGGTTGGATGATGCAAGCATGACTGATTCAGACTGACCACCAGCATGGGTTTAACCAGCATCGTCAGTGCTAAGTGTGCTAATTGTGTTGAGTTTCAAAAAAACAGACATTAAGTGACTTGCTGCTTTTATGAGCAAATAAAATGTGTGTTTCATTCTTGTCCCTTAAAAGAACCGCATCAGCCTTTAAGGTCATTGATAAAATTATAATTCAAAGACACCTGCAAGGTGAGCTACGGTACCTGGAGGTGTCTCTGTTGTGGCGTCTTCCTCCTTCTCAGCAGTTAATGCAACCATGACGCTGTCGACAAAGGAGCTGGAGGGGTGACGACGCTCCACATTGAGGACTTGAGACTCTTTGTCCTTCTGTGATTCTGGTTTCTGAAAAGTAAGACATGCAAGACTGCATGAAAAATAGGTTTTTCTCCACAGTGTTGCAGTCCACTTACTTACAGTTTATATCAGTGTTTTCCCTTTTTAGTAAACCAGAAAGTTTGACACCACACATTTGGCGAACTAAAGAGTTTCTCTCATAACTGAACTTGAACACAATGGAGCAATAATTAACAGAGCATTTTCTACAAATACAGTTACAGCCTTGTAGGCTGTATCTATGTGTTGAATGTGCACGTATATAAAAATGGGATGAACTATGTTTATATATGTTTTTCAGCTTTAGGTTGAGTAAAGCAGTTCTTCTGAGATACCTGTTCATTGAGTGCTGCATGTAGTTCATTGGTCAGTCCTCGCAGTGTGTGATGCAGCAAAGTAATTTCAGTAACCGCCTCTGCCAGTTTCTCTTCCAGCTCCATCTGGGTTGCACCAGCTCTGGACTTTGTGGTTTCCAGCTCCTCCTGCAAAATCCTGTTCTCATGTCTGCAGCACACGTACACAGACGGACAGACAAGTTATCTTTAGTATACAGACAAAATGCTAAACAACTTCAATTTGTAGTAAGATAAGCACCAGATCTGCTGAAGTTTAGACATAGCTGCCTCCACACAGTTAGACTGAAAACTTGTTTACCCACTGAGATTTTTTTTTTTATCCTCATCAAATATACTATAAAGCCATTATTAATTTAACTTCATACTTGCTACCATCATTCACACAAAATGAAAAACTTTTTTTGGTTTATCAAAAGTCTGTTTCACAGATACAATACAGGTAACCTATACAATAAATAAAGTATATTACACTGCAAATAACTTTGTAGGCAAAGCAAAGTTTCTGATGTAACTCAAAACAGTGGATAAGGACAAAATGCTACAGTGGTAAGCATACTCATCAGCATATTCATTAAAGACATTTTGGTTTTCATTATTTAAAAAAAGAGAAGATTGCATGGGCGTTGTAAGCTTGAAAACTTACTGAAGCTGACTTAGTTCTCCTTTAAGGTCCTCACACTGGATGTTCCTCTCTCGCAGCCCCTGCAGGTTGGCCCTAAGCATTCGTTCACTTTCAGCCACCTGCTCCCTCGCCAACTCATTCTCCATCTGTAAGAACTGAGGAACACACACAGGCAACAGGAAATTATAAAACACAAATCACAGACTATGACGACAGCTCCCCACTGTATGAGACATGTATCTTGATTTTTAGGGCAGAAAGTAATAGCTAATCAACACAGTAATGTGGATTTAAAATCTTTCTAAAACATTTGCAACAAAGGCTCAAATTTAATTGTGTGGACAAAGAAAATAAAATCTATGAAGAATCAGACTACAAGCAGACTGGGTAAATAAACTTAAATTATGTTATGCTTCAGAGACCATAAAGATAGTAAGAGGGTCTAAATCACAGAACCATTCCCAGTCAAAAATCTAAATAAATAAATAAAAGCACTGCAAGTTAGGGATGCTCGATATGAAGAAAATGTGATAACTGAATATTGCAATACCAATGTTATTTGTGATAAACATATTAAAACACCCTCAGTTGTCTTTCTGCTGCTTTTAGTATACTGCAAATACAGATTTCTTGTTGAATAAAAAGATGAGAAGAAATTCCCATTATTGAACAAATTGAACATTAAACTCAAAAGGAATCAATAAAAAAGTGATGTTTTCTACCGATGCTCTCTTTTAACTAACTCAAAAAATCATGGTTGCTATACTGCAGCCTTTTGCGATGCATTTATGGCAAAAATTGACATTGAGATGAAGACAGAAAATGAACAGTTTATTGTGTAGCCCTCCTGCAAGTGTGAACATAAATCTGAAAGCTCACCTCGTTCATATCCCGCACACCACTGAGTTGGGAGCAAACATCCTGGAGCTGCTGGATCTGCAGGTTCTGGGATTGTGTGACGACCTGCAGCTGACTGAGCTGCTCCTCACTTTGAGCCAAAGCCTGACTTAACTCACACACACGCTGCTCCGACTGACCCAGTGATGTTTCCAGCCTGAGCACAGACAAACACAGACAGTGGGCATTAATCAATCAGAATCAGAATCAGAATACTTTATTCATCCCAAGGGAAATTCTGTTCGTAACAGTGCTCCGCTCAACCACAACAAACAGGTAAGAAAAACAAAACAATGCACATAGTGCACATAATGACCGAATAAACTATATACATAGTGCAAAGAGCAGTGCGCAAGAAATAAGAAATAGAAAGATTCAGTATTGTAGGTGACGTGTGTTTTGTTTTGTTCTAAGAAAGTTGGTCCCATTCTTCTTTCAGAATTAAAATAGTTTAGCTCCTAAGATAAGCTGTTTCTTCTCTGCATATTGGACAGCTGTGTGGACAAGTTCCCCGCTAATGTCTGGTGCACACTGGAGGATTTTCAGAATCAGAATTCTGTGTATTGCCATGTAGGTTTTAACATACAAGGAATTTTCTTTGGTGTTTGGTGCATAGACAATATGCATAAGTATACATATACAAAAAATAATTATTTTTTTTTTTGATTTTACAAACATGAGAGGCCACATATACTGACATATTTAACACATTTTAATGTTCTATTCATAAGATTAGAATGCATACACCAAACAATTGAGGGATTTCACACAAACTATAACTTACAACAAAAAAGGCAGACTGTCATTGTCAGCTGGTTGTACTCGTGTGTGCTATATTGCAAAAAAATGTAAAAAAAAAAAAAAAAACAGAAAAGAAAAAAACTAGATGGCTGAGAACACACACAGAATCAGTAGGTGCTGCTGGCAGCTATGATTTTGTTCTAACACATGTAAGCAAACGCAGTTGATGCCTCCCGGTCAGCATGCTCCAACAGGCTATTGCACGTTTCTACTCAATATTCCATCGCTGTTAGTTTCACACTACAGGATTCAAAGTCATTCATATTGAACGTATGAAATTTAGGATTCGAAATTGGGGAGACTTTGATTCAGTCAGTAACATTTAAGATTATGTCCACCCTGATTTGGGAACACCCCTGCAACTGTCAAAAGGGGCAAATGGAACTCAAAATCTGCCCAATTAAATAGATAATAGAAAGTAATGTGGATACCCAGACATCTATGAATACATTTAGAAATAATGTTAAGTTAACAAGAGATATTCATTCATTGGGATTTTGCTCAAAAAAATCATAGCCAACCATTAACCCATTTCAAAGTGAAATGTTTACTTTTGTTAATGTTTCATCCCTAAAGTGTAGACAAAATAATTGTCACCACTTACTCATTTGCTCTGTCTTTGGCTAGCTGGATGTCCTTCCATGATTGCTGCAACCTGAAACAAAAAAATATTTATAGCACCATGCTGTATTTCAGTTAGTATGTTTTGCTTCTTTAAGATCCCCATTGACAGAAATGTTTCGGTAGCCATTCAACATGTGTTCCCTTTTACATCCCTAAGCACGGGTATCATCAACAGATTAGTGTTGTTGTGGTGATCATACTTTGTAGTCTCAGCACCAAGAGCCTGCTCCAGGAAGGTGTAGGAGGCCAAAGTGGAGGAAACAGTGGCAGACAGCTCCGTCACCTTCCTCTCCAGCTGACCCCTCTCTTCCTCTCTTTCTGTCAGCTTCTGACGGAGCACACCCATCTCTGAAATGTAATAAAAAGGAAATGATAGAAGTTTTATAAGCTGATAAAGTATAAAAATATATGTATCGTTTATACAACAATTCGAAAAGAAAAGTGATTTTTTTTTTTTTTTTTTTACCTGAGGTAAGAATTGTCACCTGCAGATTTAAATCACCAATTTCTTCTCTGGCAGTTTGGAGATTCCTATTAGCTTGGTCCAATTCATCCTCAATCTGTTGAGCACAAGATCATTTAAATATAAAAACATACGTCAATGATTTACAACCATCATCATTCTTATAAGACAAGTAGAAAAGAGTTGCAGCGGTTGTAGCCATTAAATTATAAAATCGGACCTGCTCTCTTTCTTCAACAGCCTGGTCTCTTGCAGAGAGATGCTCGTCCCTCTCTCTCAGAGCAGCAGCCGCCTTCTCGTTCAGCTTCAGAAGAATGGGAGCAGTTTTCTGCAGAAGACCTCTGACTGTGCGGAGCTGTGAAAAGATGAATTTGAAAAAGCATCCGTATTATGAGATTTAACGCATTCAAAACAAAGCCGTAAATTCTGTCACCAATTCAAACACCACATAAGAGAGCCAAATAATATAAAGGTACTATTGTGCTGAGAAACTGTGAGCAAATGTGAGATCAAACAACAATAACTATATCGTTTATCTCATCTTCTGTTGCAGCAGATTTGTGACCTTTGGTAATCACCACATGCTTATGTGATCATATCGTTATATACCTACAGTGCTTATATAATTCACTTTTTGAAAGTTATATTGATCATACTTCTTTCATCAAACTGGATTGTTCCTTCATGGTTGTTGACAGAACGTCAGTTGCAGAACTTAGCACGTCAGTGTAGGCCTGGTTTAATGCAACCTGCAGTAGCAGAGGGAATGAAAAATAAATTAAATTATATATTCTGATGGATGTTATGCTGAACAGATTGAATAGAGTTGTTCTCTGTACCTGTTCTGGATAAGTCTGTTCTAGTGCAGCTGACAGTTCTTGCTGAGACCCAACAATCCTCTCCAGCTCTGAGATTTCTGCAGCACAGTGTGTCCTCAGCTGATTTATCGTACTGAAGGCCTGAAAACAAACAACCAGAAAACCACTTAATGCCCATGGAATAAAGAATGCTACAAAATAAACATATGTTTTCTTTGTAAGGTACTTTGAATATTTTCCATTTCTTTACTGTATTAAGATCCACCAGAGACTGAAAACTGCCTCTTCTGATACATTAACTCAATATCAGCACAGGAATTATTTAAAGATCTACAATGCAGAATTTCAAACTCAATCATTACTTATGACCCACTAGAGTTGTGTGGAGGTATATTTATCTTTACAGTATACCTTTAAATATTTTCCATCTTGACTTTTCACAACAAATGATTAACAAAGTATGGCCCTGGTTTCCTGGCTTTATAAAAAAAACAGTCCTGGACCTGCAGGAGAGCCACTTGAACAAGGACTGAAACAGAGATAGAGCTAGAGACAAAACAAACAGTGAACTATTTAGGTTAAGTGATTTGTCACTGTGCTTACCGCCTCCTTGGCTGTGAAGGCGTCCTCCATCTGTATCCTCATGTCATCTCTTTGGTGAAGAGTATCTTTGACCTTCTGCATCATTGCTGTCTGAGTCATCTTCGTTTTCTCTAATAGAGACTTCATCTGACCGTACTGAAACAACACAAGGAAAATACACATCAACTAATTCAGACCCTCTGGACAGTTACACAAAAAAGCATGAAATTGTTTTCATATGCCAAGCATGCACGATACATACATGTGAAACAAGGCTCTGATGATCCTCTCTGACAACATCCTCTATTTGCTTCATGTCAGAGAGAGCTGCATCCGTGTCATAACTCAAAGAAGTCTGTTGGGACAAATCAAAAAACTGTTATCAAAGAGCAAAATCTGGTGTGCCAATGCATTCTTTTCTTCGATAAAGTAAATTAGGGGTCGCCCGATATTGGTTTTTCAGGGCCAATAAGGATATCATTTATTAGGAGTCAATGAGACTGATAACCAATATTTGGAACCAATATGCATTTACATTGTTGTATTTGTTGTATTATGCATGATGACTGAATAAAATATTACTACCACTACTACTACCACTACTACAATAAAAATGAAAATACAAAATTATGTTTAAATGCCTTTAGCAAACTTTCAATCAAAACAGAAATGTTCAACATCATATACAGCATGTACCCCACAACTTTTATAAAAAATATAAAATCAAGTGAAAATTTTAATTAAAAAATGACTAAATAAAAATAGCTCCCTGAGGTTTTACAAAGTAAAAGTCCCTCCCATGCTGACACTTTCTTTGCAATGTTTAATTAATTTTACCAGCAATCATTAGAATAAAATACTGATACTGATAATCGGAAAAATGTCATAAATCTGTCCAAATAATAGGCCAGGCCAGGAATCTGTTGACCCCTAAAGTAATCAGAGCCTTTTGTTAATAAACTTTAAACAGTTTTGCAACATAGATCATGTGCTTTATCATTGTTTATGTCTCACCATGGTGATCCTCATGTCCTGCATACACCGGATGAGGTTCTGCAGGGAACTTCCATCCAACTCCAACTCTTCAATCCGGCTGAGAGCCTCCAAATATAAGTCTCTGTACATTGTGGTCTTTTTTATAAAAAAATAAATAAATAAATAAATAATCCATTAAAAACAGAGATTGTGGATGAACTAAAGTAATCTTAACATCATCATAGCACAATATTTAGACCTACAAGAGTAATAAATGCTTCACATTCCCACTGTCAGCGCCTTACAGATGTTCCTGAATGTGTCCTTACCTGACTGAGCTCAGTGTGGTCTGTCTGCACTAGTTTCTCTCTGAGGTCTGAAGGTGCAGGGCCTGCAGAATGACATCCACTTGCCCTGGACGCAGCCAACTGCTGCACGAGAGCCTCCACCATGATCATGCTAGACCTCAACCTCTGCTCCAGCTCTTGTCTGGGGAGACACTCCAGGCTGCCTGGAGGTACACTGAGAGGACAGAGAAACAAGGAAAGGGTGAGAGGCAGATACAGAGAGAGCTAAAATCTGATTTAACATGTCCTGTTGAGAAATAAATGACAACTAACAAATCCTGAGGTAACACTTACTTCCACAGGAGAGGGTCCGTCAGAGTGCAGGAATCAGCCACAGAGAAATCCCTCTTTCTCTCAAACTGGCCGGATGTGTTGACGCTGTGGTCTTGCCATTTAACAGGAGTGGTGCCCACACAGATACTGTGGGATTCTGCAGGAGTAGCTTTTGCCGATGCGACTGTAACAGCAGCAGGAGGCACAAGGGGAGCAGAGACAGCAGCAGGGCCCATCTTTCCTGACGCCAAGAAAAGAAACTCTGCCATCTGCCGAAGCTGCTGCTGAAGTGGACCATCTGGAATCAAAGGTACATCCAGAACCGGCTTCTCTACTTCAGACTGAGGCGCTGCAGAAGGCTTTGCACCCACATCTACAGCTGGCTCAGTGACTGGGTCTGCCTGGGGCTTGCAACCTAGGACTGTAGAGTTAAACAGAGGACGGGGCATGGGGCTCTCTAAGTGCTCTGTCCACAGTCTGACAGGGTCAACATTAGAAGGAACCACAAAGCTCTTTTCACCCTCAAGAGCAGAATCGTCAGCCAAAAATTGATCAAAAGCAGGACCCTTAAAAGCCTTTAATACAGCGAGGGAGGCTCTCCTTACAACTGGAGTCAGACTCCCAAAAGACACTACTGAGTTGCGGTCTGACAGCACTTTCAAAACATCGGGTCGGTTTTCTGACTGAGGTCTTTCAGCAGAGTTGCAAAGAATGGGTCCATTTCCTGATGAACCAAGAGCGCTGTCTTTTGCCTCACTGGATTCAAAGGGTTCACTGCTGCTTTGCACATGAGAGACACGTTTCACATGGACCTCTGCAGGTGCAAGAGTCTCTGCCATAGCCACCACATGGCTACAGTCAGGAGACTCAGTTCTATGAGGCATTGAAGGCAATGCACTGTCCTCAGGATGCATTAAGTCATTTTCTGATGTTTCTTGTATTTGACAGTTTTTGACAGATTTATCATCTAGTACCTTCAAAGGTGAGTAAGTCAGTGAAGATGTACTGACAGCCGGTGAGTCAGTATCTACCACAATTTCATTGTTTTCCTTGTGGCTGTTAGGTTGTTCATAGTGATCTTGGATTTGATCCTGTGTAGCAAAAGTAGGTACACCATCTTCATCAATGGGCTGGCAGATAACATCCTGGTTATCAGGCAGAGGGGAAGTTTTCTGAGTGCCATCTGAAATTACTACCTCATTTCTGGCATTGATAAAAGAGCCAGATGTAACGCCCTCTTGGCTGCCAGTCTGGCTATCCAGAACCCCTAGACTCATCTGTTTAACCTCACCCACAACATCAAGGCTGAAGGGTAATGGTTCCTGTGTTATGAGGAGGTTGCCACTTGGGGTTGGTGGGTAATTTTCAATATTACAGTATGGGTGATCTAAATGGTCATTACCATTTTGCACCTCTTGGTCACTAGCTAGCATGCTTGGATCTATACCATAATTGTAGGAGTAACTGCAGGTCGCAGTTTGGTCAGTTGGTAGGGGGACAGTCTCATCTGCAGGTTTGATGCCATCTGAAATTTCGATCATTCCTCCAGTGCAGTTAAATGATTTGAAGGTGACATCACTCATTCCATCAGCAGGCTTTTCAGGACCGTTTGTGGTTTTGGAGAATCTGGTGATGACATTAACACCATTTTCACTGCTACAGTAGGGATGATCTGCATGTTCTGCTTCATATAGTTGACCACAGTCAGAGAGATGTGTTGAACTCATGCTCTTGTCTTGTAAAGATTCACCCAGCTGTGCTTTAGGTAGAGGAATGGTTTCATCTCCTGGTCTGGTGACATCATAAATTTCAATCTCACCGCCATCACAAGCAAAGGACCTCCAGGTGACATCTCTCCTTCCACAGCAGTCATTTTGATGAGCTCTGAAATTTTGTGTGGTGTGTCCATCATCCAAGTCATCAAGGGCCAGTGTGGTGTTTGAATTTTTACAGGGACATGCTGCGTCAGTGTCAACTAAGGAAGCATCTTTCCTCTCAGGATTATAATAGGGGTGTTCTATGTGGTCACTGCAAGATTCAACTACTATACTGTCAGAGATGACTGTATCTTCTGTCTCAAACATAGCCTGATCCTTGGGCAAAATAATACTCTCTTCTGCGCACACTGAAGAGCCTGTAACCTCAACCTCCCCACCAGGACAGATGAAGGATTTGAATGTGACGTCTCCAAGATCAAAAGCTGTCTCAGTAGTTGTCAAGTCACCAGTGGAGGCACTGGTTTGAATCACTTTGGTGGGTGGAGGAGAGCGTAAGTGGGGCTCTGGGTCACAGACAGGAACATCACTCTGTTGATGAGAATGAATTAAAGGTAAGAAAAGTCACAAAGACATTGAAAACAACAGGAGCATGAACAAAGAGAAGTATAAACCCACCTTTGTCGTTTTTGCAACATCAGCACCGAGCAGTGATTTTGACTTGAGCCTCGATGATGGAGTTGACAGATGCATTTCATTCTGCAGACTTCTCAGGGGAGTGCGCTCTCCACATCTGTTTGAAGGCTGACATCAACCGAAGTCAAAGTATTATTAACACGTTCTGCCATAATTTAGGAACATATAACGTGCACTAAAGGGCACAAAAGTCTTACCAAGCCTTCTTCAGATGTACTTGACTTCCGAGAAGACATTGCTCTGGAATGCTGTTAAAACTGGCACTGGAAATGAAGACAAAAAATCCTATTAAATGTGTTTAGAAAAAGAAAAGTTAATTCAAATGTCTGGAGGGCGCTAATGTTAAGCCAGTTTCTAGAGGAACACCATTATGAACCGCAAGCGTTAACTAGCGTACCTGACATTACGTTATCTTATGTACGGTATGAATCAGTTGGTTATTCAACTTCGGGCTTATTAGCGCATTAATCAGCGTCAGTAACTAACTAACTAACTGACCGACCGACTTTTCATGTATAACGTAACGCTAAGTTATACTTATAACATAATGTGTTGAAAAGAATACTGTTAGCAAAGGCGTATGGCTCGCATAATCCAAAACTTGGAAAAAGCGCTACAGAAGTCGTTAGCTAACGCTAACTCAATTTACGTTAGTTTACACGCAACTACCAACGGGAGCTAACGAACATTTTAAACAAACCAAACTATAGGCTATGACCTGTGAAATCAAGTAAATGCCGTTTACCTTCTAACTTTAGCCGTGAACTTTAATAGTCGACGATTAAAACTGTTGTAAACGGGTAAACAAACCCTCAGCGTCGAGCAGCCATCAACCGCGTTTCATTCAAAACACAAATATCAGCTCTGCTATTGGTCGACGTATCTTCTTCGGCTGTTGTGTGACGCACTGGACGCACGTAACGCACACTGCCGCACACTGCTGCTCCCTACAGGACGTTAATGGTATTACTCTAAGGCGTTTCTGTTGCTTTAGCTTTCTCCTACTATAGAAATCTACGAAGTTCTTCTTTATAATTTTATGCTTAACCCTTGTGCCCTCCTCAAATTTACTACCCTCTGGATACCTTCGTGGCAAAAATGGACACGCACAGAAAAAATGCTATTAAATCATCATACATCAATATTTTTTTCTGCTTTTTTTTCCGGAAACCATTAAAACAACTTAAGACTTGCTCAAAACTACCAAACATTCAATTATTTTCAGGATTTTTACCCTTTAAATGCCAGTTTGATTGTTTGAATTACTAATGATTTATTATTAAAAAATCACAGAAAATTATTATTTTTTTTTTTCCATATAATAAATAGTAGAGGGGGATGGGACTTTGGTGGTGATTAGAGTCTTGGATGTGTCAAAGATTAGCAACAAAATTGATTTGATTGCATTAGTATTTTTTCTGTAGCACCAGATACTCCCTCTGGACACCTTTGTGGCCAAAAATGGCTCAAAGGGTTAAAATCCTGAAAATGATTGAATGTTTGGTAGTATTGAGCAAGTCTTAAGTTGTTTAAGTGATTTCTGGAAAAAAAAGTAGAAAAAAATATTGATGTATGATGATTTAATAGCATTTTTTCTGTGCGTGTCCATTTTTGCGACAAAGGTGTCCAGAGGGTGCAAAATGCGTCAAGGGCGAATGAAGGACATGTAAGAGTAAAAGACACTGGATTTCAAAAATTTTACACAAAAGAAAAGTTCTTACAAAAATTCATGCCACAAGCTGTAACACAGCCAAAATGATCACCAAATGAAAAAAAAAAAAGTTGAGAAAAATGTACAAAAATGCCTGAGGAGGGCATAAGGGTTAAACATTGTCGAGTCCATTTTATTTATATAGCGCCAAACTATAGCAAATGTTATATATATAGCAAATCAGTAAATGCCACTTTTCATGAATTTGATTATAAATTTTCAAAAAATTAACTTCTTTCATTTGTATTTGTCCCTGTCAACATCTCATCTCATCAATATTTTTGACATATAAACCAAGTCAAACACTTTAATTTCTACAAGTACTTACTACAAAAACTTTTTTTTGCTTTACCTGGCCTTTTAGGTCACTTTCCTATTTTACATTCTTTTTCTGTCACACTGTGGGCTTTATTTCTTTCTACTAAATATTTCTTAAAAGATGACCCACAATATTTCTGACATTGTTGCCCTTAATTTCATCAACAAAAAGGGACAGTGAGGCCATTTCAGCAAGACAAAAATCTTTAAGTTCCTTAAATTAATGTCCTTAAGAGTTATTTCAAGACTTCCCCCTCTTGCTCTGACTCAAACACACCACTATAAAGCTATCACTTTAGAGAGATTCACTGTCACTGTTGGTGTGGGTGATACATTAAACCAGTAGACAAAAAAAAATCAACTTATTCACAATTATTCAGGAGAAGGTGAGTTACTTCCTTCAAAATAAGAAAAGGAATGAAAATGGAGATGATGCATAAAGGAATTTTACACCAATGGAGAATAAGTGTTGAGCAAAGATCAACACTCAAACAATTTTCTAAATCATTTAGAAGTATGGGTCAAGTGGGCAAGCCCTTAATACTCAAATGGAGAAAAAAAACACGACAATTTGCAAAATTTTTGGAGTCACTCCTATTTCTAAATAATTTGTCTTGGGCCAAGCGATAGAAATACAGTAAATGTTCATCACATAAATAATAATATTAATAAATAAGGAGAAAAGGCATTTCTGTTTGAAAGCATTTTTTAATTTGATTTACAAATACAAATTTTTCTGTACCTCATCATTGAATATGTATGATTTAAAAAAAAGTCTGAATGATTAATCTTTCCACTGAAATACAGATTGGTGCCAAGGTGCAAAACATTTGACAGGCTCTTTTTTTTTTTTTTTTTTTTAGTCTTTCCAGCTAAGTAAGTTTCTCACATTGAGGCAACCTGCTGCTCAACAGGTCGAACCTGCAGGACCTCAGCAAAGCCTTGTCCAAACCAGCAGGTGATGTCAGCCGTGTCCAGGGTAAAGAAGAAGAGTCTGTCTCTGCAGCGTGTCCGCCTGTAGACTGACCGTGGGTCTGCTGACAGCACTCCTCTGATGGCCGCAGCAGCCTCCTCTGGACTGCGCAGAAACTTGAACATGGGTCTGTCACTCTCAGAGGGTCCTGTGTGACATGTAAGTTGGGGATATTGACTGGCAGCACTCTGTTACGCTTTGTGTCATCATTCATCCATTGCTGTCAGTATATAAATCCTGCAAGCCACGTATACTGTATATAAACATGTACATATGTATTTAGTGAACATCAGTGATTCTCAAAGTGGGGCATATGATTATAAATTGTTCCTTATAAGTGCACTTTGATCAACTTATAACTGCAGTCAAATTCCTTATATGAGGACACATACTTCAGCTTATGAATTGCTATTTTTTATATTATTTTCCTCACAACAGCACCCTCTTGTGGACAAAAATACAACATCACCCTTTTCATTGAGTGACAATGGGCTTAAACATATCATACTATAATGTAGCATATTGTAAGTTTGTCTTACCTGACAGGCGTGAGGGAAGGAAGTCTGCTAACTCCCTCTCAGCCTGAGGGGTGAAGCGCACCTCCAGACTGCCTACAGGAGGCTCTCTGATCCAGCCAGCGATGGTACTGTACACCTCCTCTCCATAGCAGGGGTGGTCTACTGTGGACTCTGGTGGTTTTGTTTTGGGAGAGGCTGAAACTTGATTCTCGCTTTCACAACTCAGCTGGCAGAGGTCGCCTTGGGTCACATAGGCCTTGACCTCCTCCATTATACTGTGGAGATCTTTGTGGAGGGGAGACTGAGCACTGACTGATGGAGCTGAGATAGTGACTGCATTATCAGCTTCAGATTTGTCTCTTGAGAGCACGCTCCCTTCAGACACATCGTCATCAATTATGCCACTTTTTAGGCCTGACTCATCCTCTGAGTCCTTATGGGGGATTAATATGTCTATTTTGTCATTTAGTGACACAGTGGTCACCCGTGGTTGCTCTGTGTTTGAATCTGAGGCCATCCTGCTGTTGGGGGAGTCGTACTCTGGGATGTAGGGTTTGACGTCCAGGACTGGGGTGCCAGCAATCATGTCAATGTCTGACAGATGTAATGTGTCACCTGGGAAATAAAGGTAGACATGCATTTGTTTTAATTAAGCATACTCAATTACTTGTTTCTGCAGCTGAGATTAAATTTGACAGCTGAACATTTTGACCTTTAAATTCTTAATTACGGTTAGTGGGGGAAAACAATATTCTGTGCATTAGTTTCGTCTGACGTTTAGAGTTTAAAAATGGTCAAATGTTTACATTTTATTAAATTTGTGTATATAGGTCCTCAGAAAGATGAAAACACAAAATTATAACACGATTAACTAGTGAAGACACATTTTTGTTTCTGACACTCACCTACAATTTTATCAAGTTTAGCTAAAGTCAGGCCCAGGGCGTTTGGTCGGTGTGGACTGCGTGTCGAGTAAACACCAACTCTTTGACCGTTGAGTCGAGGAGGCTTCACTTTGGCTTTGTGACTGAGGTGCCCATTTTTGTGAAAAAGAAAGATGATCCTGTAGAAAAAACACGCAGAAGACATGAAAATAACAGTGGATACATGAGCCTGCGAGGAGGCAATTTTGTCAAAATTTTACAAATTACATCCTAAATCCTTGGTCCTGAGGCAGTAGACAACCAAAAAGGTTTAATGCTTCTGCCAGAAGAAAAATGCTACTAAACATGACCTGAACATACCTGATATGCCAAGAAAGTCTAATTATTCAGCCCTGAATACCAAACCAACATGGCTTCATACACTCTTACTAGACAGGTGAAAGGGAACGCATTGAAGTAAGGAAAAGTCAATAAATGTCACAATTAAGAATATTTTAACACGTTTTAAATGTCTGCTTGGTTACAGTCAAATTATGAAATTAAAAGGTTTTCTCTAGACTTTTGACATCAACTATATGTATAATCCATGAAAGTCAAAGCTAAAGTTTGTAGGCACACATCAGTAACCTACGGCACTTAAATAAGGGGATTATCACAGTGTTGATGCTTTTGATTCATTGTCAGGGGAGTGGAAAACATTGCACAGAAACCAGCAAGAACAATTTCTGCTAATATTTGAGGAAATAGAGTGGTGTAAGAGTAAGTCCTAAAACCCGGAAATTAGTTAGCATTTTTTGCACTTCCAGTTTGCTTGTCTCAAAGTGAATGGGCTTTTGGTTAGATGCCTAAAGTATGGTCTTTGGTTAACACAAACCTAAAGAGACTTTCATGTTTTGTTCTACAACATAAAATATGTCAGTAAATATCACCCTTGCAAGTCAAAAGCAGGATCCTTAAGTATTAAACCCTGCAAGTATCATAAACTTTTGTTTACCACAGATTTTCTGCAATAATCCAAAATTTGGTAATTGAAAAATCCCATTGGCTTTTTGAGGAGGGAATGAGAGCAATGCTAACGTCTGGGATGGCCTAAAAAAACATCCTCCCTGCACCACTCTATGGCAACTCCAAACTATGAAGTGGACTTTGAAAGATACACAGAGATGCAAACACAAACATACAGTTCACCAGCTATAGACCTACCAGACATGTGAGTACTGCTCCAGACCCACCAGAGCGTGTTCAGGGTTATTGAAGACACTCTGCTGGATGCGCAGTTCAGCCCTGGAGGGGCCACAAATGGTGGGCTGCCTGGGTGTCCCATTCTTTACAGAGAAACAGGAGCTGATGTAACCAATCGGGACTGTCTGAATGTTTCCTGGAGTGTTAAACAGACAGTGTTTTAATTTATGATATTTGTAATACAAATTCTCGTTTTTGCTGTAGTAACCAGTGCTCTGCACCTTCATTCACAAGCCTCACCATCATTTGTACTTCGCTCCATGCTTTGTTCTATGAGTTTATTTTTGTGCTTTTATTTTATTAAAATCTTATTTTTTGTCTATATTAACATCACTATTGTGGTTGACTTTGTAGTTGTACTGATGGTAATTACCTTGCTCTAATGCAGCCTGTGGTGACGCTGCTGGAGGAGGCGGTGTTGATGGTTGCTGTGTCTGATCTTTCTCAGGTTCACTGAGTTCAATCTTTGACACAGTAGACTGAATGGATATCATATGTTTGCGATGAGCTCTCACTGCACTGTCTAACACCTGCCTATTAAAGAAGAGAAAATACCATGTAAAAAGAAGTAAAAATAACAATGTGTATGGCATGTCAGCAAAGACACAAATGGTAAATACAATGCAACTTAATGTCTGTTAAGGAACATGTTCATATGTCACATAACGTTTATTAACACCGTGTCTTATTAGAAACACATACAGTTACAGCTGTTGCAAAGATTAATGGTACATTCATGTCTCCACCTGTTAGCTGTGAACATACCTCAGGTTCTTGATTTCTTTTCGCATCACAGAAACCTGCTGATTCAGTTTATTTACGTGTTCACCGCAGCAGTCACAGAGAGGACTCATCTTACTGAAATAAAGCACAGACCGTTCTCAATAAGTTAGCTTTTAGCTAGCTGCTGCTAAACAGCAACAAACGCTGACGAAACACGTGGGAATTTCACCATGCGGAAGCACGTGTGGGACTTCCTGTTGGCCAACCAGAAGTGTTTCAGGTGACAACATAATAACTGACAACGAGTGTGAACAGCTCAACAACAACATTATATACTGTTCAGTGTGTGCTGTAGTGTCACTGCAGGTAGATAAACATAGTTTGTAGCCAATATGTACGAAATTACGCATGAATGTTGCAGAAGTCTTTGATGAAATTGCACTGCATGTTTTATATCAGCAGAGGGCAGCCAACTGTTATGTCACAATCATCTTTTTTCTTTTTTTTTTTCTTTTTAAAAAACAAGCTTTATTTAAGAGCACGGTCATTTTGAGTCTCTTCCTGGTCGGCCCTGATAATCTGAGCATCACTGCAGGTGAAGGCTAGAGGGCCCCTGACATTTTGGTCCCCTGTTCAGTAATCCATTCACAGTAATGGAGTATTTTTTACATTGCACTATTGTTACTTTTATTTAAGTAAAGTCCCCGAATGCTCTTCCACCTCTGTATACACAGTATTATTAAGTTAAATGCAACCTGCAAAATAACAGTTTTACTAACAGGAAAATTAAATAAAGTCAGTTATTATACAGACCTGGACAAAGCACAGAGATAAATATACTTTTTAATATGGTTTTAATCTCATTGACCAAAGAAAGCAAGAGTTAAAGTATGTGTATTGTATCAATGTAAAATTGAGTCATTTAAAAAGTAAGTAAAACAAAATAAAAATGACAAATTCTGAATGTCACTAAAGCAAATACAGCCTCAAAAACTATAGGCTTATAAAACAGAATAAATTCATGACAGTCTAATAAAGCCTGTACAAAAACACATTTTGTAAGACCATAAATAAAAGGCTTAAAAATCTTCAATGAATTAATTTAAAGTAAATCTCCTCTGTTTTATTATTAATCATACATTTATCACGCAATAATAAATACAACAATAACCACACTCAGATGATTGTAAGGATTATATTTTATTAGTGAAAAAAAAACTTTTACAAAATTACAAATACAATTATTATCAGTGATTTATATAATTTCCTTTTAAATAAAAGCAGGCAAAATTTGCTGTTTACTAAATGCAAGATACAAAATAAAATTCATGAGCTTCACAGCGAAGCACAAACCAGAATAAATAAGCATACAGGTTGGATTTGGATTCATACATTTGTCAAATAAGCAATGCTGTTTGTTCTCTTCAACCAACAGGCTACACACTAACCAAAATTACACTCAGATACAAACTGTGATGGAAAAGGACGTGGTCTGAGCCAAGGCTGTATGTAAAAATTAGAATGAATATTCTGAGAAATACTTTTGTTGGGGGGCTGTCGAGGTCAAGGTTGAAGTTGAGAACATTTGGTTTTGCTCAGATACACTGATCGATGGGGTCTCAATCAAATCTGAAAAAGACAGTCAGACAGGACACAGTTAATATTAAGATAAAAACTCTTCAATCAGGCTGTGTTTCTTATTTTTCCACACCGTGTATCCGCCTGGCAGTCTAAATTTCCTCTTTCTAACCTTCATTAGCCCTCTTGTCTTGAGGTGGAGCGATGTCTTCCTCCTCATCTGGGCCCAAGTCCTCAATAAGGACTGGGTCAGTGGCCTCCCTGCCTTGTGACTCTGTGTAGACAGTCTCCACCTGCGGAGGAGCTGAAGGAGCAGCTGAAGGAGGAGCTGCTGGAGGAGCTGCAGCTGGAACAGCGGCTTGAGTCAGGACTGGGACTGGATCAGCATCTTGAGCTGGAGCCGACTCTTGGACAGGGACCGTAGCTGTATCCAGAACACTGGCTAAGGAGGAAGCTGCAGATGGGGAGGAAAACTGCGATGGTTTAGGGTCAACTGGAGCTGGAGCTGGATCTTGGGTAGGGATCACACCTGTATCCAGAACTTTGGCTGAAGATGAAGCCGGAGCTGAGAGTGAAATCAGGGATGGTTTGGGGTCAGCTGAAGCTGGTGCTGCATCTTGGACGGGGATTACACTTGTATCCAAAACTTTGGCTAAAGATGGAGCCGAGGGGGAAAAGAAAGCTGGTGTCGGTTTAACTGGAGCTGGCGACGTCAGAGTTGGAGCAAAGACAGGGCTTTGGACGGATCCAAAAACCGGCTGAGGAGCAAGGGCTGCAAGGACAGATGACGGCTGAGATTCAACATCAAGTAAGGGGGTTAAAGAGCCTGGTGTTTGATCGAGGTCGACCTCAGCAGGTGCAGGCACCACCACTACTGCAGGAGCTTCCTCCTCCTCCTCCTGAATGACAGATATCTCTGGCGTTGGCGCGCTCCTCTTGGGCCTCCCTCTCCTCTTTGTGCCACTATCAGCCCTGGGTCTTTTCCTCTGGCTCTCCATCCTGAGAGAGTACAACAATTGTAATCAACCTGAACAAAAGTGGACATTGATACAGCTCTTTCTGCAAAACTAATAGTACAAAGTCCTTGACCTGGATCTGGGGTGTCAATAGAAACACCAGAGCAACCTTTGGTTTCCTCTTGCTCCATATTCAATATAAAGCAGAGGAGTGATAAGCAGCTGGAGTGCTGATAATGTTTTAACTGCGCATTGTACAGTATAATGTTTTATAAAGCAAGTTTGGTTAATACAGCCACTTTAAGCATTCCTAACTGATTTTAAAATTTTTATTTTTACTTTCCATTGCATTAAACAATTATTTACTGTATCATTACATTAGACATATACTGTCTGCACAGCTAGACCTTTGATGTTTACTTCAAATGATTAGCTGTAGATGTAGGTCACTGCACTAACATCGGCTGCGCCTTTCTATAAATTTACCCCAAAACCCACTGGTTAGTCTCCTTTTCTTCTGCTTCAGCCTTTCTCTTCCTGAGAAGATCCCTGTCTCGCAATCGGCGACGGATTCCACCTATAAAACAGAGAAACAGAAACCAATCTAATTAAGGCAGTGTAAAATCAAAGACATACAGAAAAATATGTTTTTAATGCATGACTGGGAAAATATGAGTGACCAATACCATATAAAGATGTTTTTATAGACATTTTTTTCTTCTAGCTACAGACTGGCAAGTCTTTTACTCAAACATTTCAGAACAATAGTTTTAATACACACAGAACAAATGTATCTTAATTGTATTAGCTTATTTGTTGATTTAAGTATTTATGTCTGGCCTGACTACAAGACACAACACAACATGCAAATGAATAACCCACTTACTCAACTTGCAAGTGAGGAAATACTGAAATTCAACAGAAAAGAAATACATTTTAAAACTTACCTTGCTCCTCATTCGGATTTTTATATTCCGACTCTTGTTTCTTTTCTTGCAATGTTCCCTCCATTCTGAGTCCTGCTGTGAATTAATTCAACTCATTGAAGGCGCGCAAGCACAGGAAAGGAGACAGAACAACTTCTGACTGTTTTCTATTCCCACCCCTTCATGAATTATCTGGTTAACCATTAGCGTAGCGCTGGAGGAGTTCTTGCAGCTCTGGTCTTATCATATTTGTGAAGCTGGAGGAGTTGGCACAGTACTGACAGACAGAAAAAAATGACTGGGGCAAGTTGTGTAAGGGCAGATAGGGACAGAATATGCATTGGGTAAAGGGGGAAATACATGTATAAATAGAAGTTGGACTGGTAGACTGAAATGTTTTCTTATTTTAACCAATGAAGAGACTTGAAATTAAAAGGGTCCCCTCTGTTTTGCATGCATTTTTATGTGGAAGTCAGCAGCTGACATAGAAAGCTAATTTGTTGCTGTGGCACAAGTACTGAATTTTTTTAGACAATTGAATTTATAAATTGACTAATATTGTTGACGGTCACCATGGATGTATTACTGAACAGGCCTACTGGGCATGGGTCCAGGGGCTAAAAGTGTGGGGACCCCCATGGCCTTTATCTGCAAAATGCCTCTCAAAGTATAATTACTGACCCAGAAAAGACTCAAAATGACCACAAAGCGATGCAAAGGAACTGCCAAGAGACATAAATTTACCACAATGACATAAAACGACCACAAAGAAACACAAAACAACCAAAGAAGACACAAAATGAATTTAGAGACAAAAAATAAACTACATAGAGACACAAAACTACCAAAAAGGCCAGCAAACGACTTCAAGGAGACACAAAAGTGATCCAAAACAACCACAAAAGACCTTAAAGCGACTCCAAGACACACTTAATTGACCTCACAGTAACGCAAAATGGCCACAAAAATGCACAAAACAACCATAAAAGAGACTAAATCAAGAATACACTAAAGAACACAAAAAATTTCAAGGAAAAACAAAATGACCACAAAAGACCTTAAATAACCTCAAAGACACACCAAACAACCTCAAAGAAACACAAAAAGGCCACAAAACAACTGAAAAAAGGGACAAAATTACTTCAAACTGCAAATGACCAGTGCCTAGGGCCACAATGTCTTATAATCCGCCCATGGCGGTCACACAAAAAATAAAATTTAAAATTAAATGAAGTTCTGAGTATGACATTCCAAAACCTTACATGTTGCTTTGTGCATAGATAACAATAATCATGAATACATGTACTAAAAGTAGTTTTTATGCATGCTTAGTCTGTTTTTTTTAAATAGCTTAATCAGTTATATCGTACTTTGGGTAAACCACTGTTTTAAAAAGCTATCAGATAGACTTTAAAGACTGAGCAAGAAATCCTGTCCTCAGCCGGTGTAGGGGCATACCCATCTTATCTCACAGATGTAGAGCTGCTCAGTTGGGGTGTGTTCTCAATCTTCCCACAGCACATTGAGCCCTGATGTGTGTGTTTGAGCCACTCAGAGAAAGAAGCAGCCCAGCAGAGTAAATAACACTCAACTGCCAATTGCCTCCAGCATTGTGGGGGAAATGTTGAGGGTCTCTTGGTTAAATTCAAGGAGCATCTTGCAATTCACAGACACTTGAGTAAATTATATTCTGAAAACGGTATGTCAATCGATACTGTCTGCTTCATGTCGTACATTTTTTATGGATAACGAATGGGTGCAAAAAAGGTGCAGTCATGGACAGATTGTGACACACTGGGGCCTTTGGGCACAGATATGAAAAATTCTCCACCACCTCTCCTACATAAGAGTGACACATAGACTTTGTGATGGTTTTATGGTTTTGCATTATTATTATTTTTTTGTGTTTGTGTGTATTTTTGTGGTCGAGAGAAGATGCATCTTTTTGTGGTTCTGCAGTCATTTTTGTAATCATCTCTTTGTAGTCATTTCATGTCTCTTTGAGGTATTTTGTGTCTTTTTTTGTTCATTTTGTTTCTCTTTGGGGTATATTTGTGTCTTTTGTTGGTTGTTTTGTGTCTCTTTAAAGTCATTTTTATCTACCTTTGAAATATACAGTATTTGTATATTTCTTGGTCGTTTGTTTTCATCCCTTTTTTTATCATTTGTCTTTTGAATTCATTTTGTGTCTCCTTGGGGTATATTTGTCTTTTGTTGGACATTTTGTGTCTCTCTGTTTTCCCTTTGCATGTATTTCTAGATGTTTTGTGTATCTTTGTAGTCCTTTTACATGTCTTTTTAGTCATTCTGAGTCTCTTTGTGGTATATCTGTGTCTTTCTTGGTCAATTTGTGTTCCTTTCTTGTCATGTGTGTCTCCTTGTAGTTAAAGTGCATCCCTTTGTTGAATTTGTCTCTCTCTTTTAAATAATTTTGTATATCTTTGAGGTATATCTGTCATTCCTTTGCAAGTATTTCTAGTTGTTTTGTGTCTCTTTGAGGTACTTTTGTGTTTCTTAGAGGTATACTGTTTTTGTCTTTTTTGGTTATTGTGTGTCTCTTTGTATTTCTGTTGCACCTTTTTTGTGGTTTTGTCTTTTTGAGGTCACTGTGGTTGTTGAGGTATTGGTATTGTTTCTTTGAGGTCTTTTTGTGTCCCTATGGGTATATTTGTCTTTCTTGGTCATTTTGTGTCTCTTTGTGGTCATTTTTGTCACTCTGAAGTATATTTGTATCTTTCTTGGTCATTTTGTGTCCTTCATCATTTTGTGTCTTGTAGTTCCTTTGCATCCCTTTGTAGCTATTTTAGTCTCTTTCAATTCTTTTTGTTTCTCTTTGTTATATATTTGTGTCTTTTTTGGTTGTTTTTTGTGTTTTTGTCATGTCTTTGTATGTATTTAGAAGTTTTGTGTTACTTTGTTAATCTTTTGTGTGTCTTTCTAGTCGTTTTGTGTCTCTTTGTGGAACTTTTGTGTCTATTTGTGGTCATTCTGGGTTGCCTTGAGGTATATTTGTGTCTTTTTTGGTCATTTTGTTTCTCCTTGTAGTCATTTTGTGTGTCTTTATAGTCCCTTTGCATCCTTTTGTAGTTTTTTTTTTTTTGCTCCTTTGAAATGATTATGTGTCTCTGGGGTATATGTGTGTCTTTCTTGCTGGTTGTATGTCTCTTTTTAGAACCATTACATCTCTTTCTAAATGTTTTGTGTGTCTTTGTGGGGGTTTTTTGTGGTGATTTTGTGTATCTTTGAGCTTGTCACATGTTATTTCAAGTGACATATGCAGGTGACTAAGGGGGCCTCTGACACTTTGGGCCCCTAGGCCTGTGCCTGGTATGCCCATTCAGTAATCCATCCATGGACTTAGTGGAAAGTATGTTCATTCACCTGTTTTGTCCCGGGTAGATTGCATTTTAAAAAAGTCTTGCAAAGTCCATATAATGCCACATATTACAACCTCCTTCACTGAGATACACTGATTGAGATGAACAAACTGTCCCACTGTTAAATTAAAACAAAAACTGAACTATACACACACACTTACAGTCACACATGCAAACAACCTTGAACATTTTTCCAATGCTTTCAGTATCAGTGTCGACTTCCAGCTGACCAAAACACCATAGTTAACTCTTCAGCTGCTAAATGTCCAGCAAACATTAGAATGGACTTCATCTAAGTATGCACATCTTTACAAATGACAGATTGTTATCACCACTACTGTTACAGCTACAAGTAGAAAAGACTATCACTTTCACACACATCCCTACTGTTGCACAATGAATCTCATATTTGAGGATTGTCAGAGCAGATAGTACACTGCCACCCTCTGGAGCACAATTTCAACTACCAAAAGCAGATTTTATAAACAGTTATATTAATATATTTTGTTGTCTATATAAAACTTGCACAAGCCAAAAACTATCTGGGTAATTTATCCTAAACAGTGGCCATGGTGGTATCAGGCATAGCCTGGATCCTTTGTTAATTTTTGTTAAATCTATATTTCCAAATCAAAGACTATACCACTATTTTTTAAAAATCAAAATATAACATATAATAGCTGATTCATATTGTCATATATAAATATCAACAGTTCCTACTCAGTAGACTTCTGCTTAAGGGCTCTGGGGTCTCAGGAAGTAAAGGGGGTTGGGGTTGGAGGGGGTGCTCTGCTCTCCATGTGCATATACAATGCTCTCTTTACTGCAAACCAAACACACCCCTCCTTTCTCGCAGAGTGCCCAAACGGTTAAAGGAATCTGGCATTTATGAAGCACAAGTACAAGACAATTTATCCAGTGTGCACTTTATTGATCAAAATTGTCAAAATGAGTACAAATTGGTTGTCCCACAATTGTGCATTTGCCAAACAAAAGAAGGCAACAGGTTTGACAGTCAACACAGGTTTTCTTTATGATGTTGGATTATTTACACACTGCATAAGAAACAGAATAAATCTAACGTTAAGTACTTCAAAAGTGAACATGTTTTTAAGACAGAGAACTTTAAGTGAAGCAGATAAATTTGACCGTATGACCTACTTTAATGACGTCTAACTGGTTGTATGCAATTATGCGTAAAGTGAACACATGTATTCCGCATTTAATAAATGTGGCTTTATAGACAAAAGGCTCCTGGGTTCACTAAACATAGTAGAGTACTTTTCTTGCAGAAATAAATTGCACCACAGCACCGTTTCGGGGCAGCGTCATGTTTTGTGACTGCAATGCCTTTATAGAGGCGATGGGCGTTTCTGGACGCAGATGGCGCTGTTGAGCATATATTTTGTTTCAGTCCCGTTTCCCTCCATGGTTTCTCCTCTCTCCGACTAACTTAGCGTTTGGCTCAGTTCATTATACAGTCCTATATTCTCCCTCCATTAGGGCATCTCTGCCTTTGGACTGAAGATCCCAACAAAACCCAAGAGAGAAAAGTTTTACTTTCGTAGGGCAAGATGGACATGAGCAAGAGGATCCACTTGGAGCTAAGAAACAGGACACCGTCTGATGTGAGTCGTGCTTTTTAAAACCAACCCTTAGTTTTCTGGTTAGCCTTGCTAGCCAGCTTGCTACTTTTTTGCTTTGCGAGTGACCTGTGTGGCTAATGGTGACCACATGGGCTTTAGATTGTGTTTCTCGTTTATAATAGGGCGGAAAACACTCGCACAACAAGCTTAATCCTTTATACTGGTCTGGATTGGGCGTATGGGGGCAACGAGAGGAGAAAAGCTATATTCAATCGTTACTTTGAAACGGCGATTCCCCCCAGCTTGCTGGCATTATTGCAGTGCTTTAACCGTTTCGCAGCCTCCTTGGTCAGTGGTGCACACACGATTCAGCTCGACTCCCCCGTTGTACCACAATTACTAAACTTCTTTTTACGCTGATAAATTAAGAAATATCCCCCCTGCGCCGCGCTTGGCATTCACATAACGGTATGTTTTATACAGACATTGGAAGCCATGTTTGCTGCTAGCATAACTGCTAAAATGGGGCGCTTTTTTCCCATCACAAATGCTTTTTACAACTAAAATCGAGTTTTTCTTGCATGTGAACCATCGCCGATCACGAGTTATGTGCTGAAATTTCTGTGGACTACGTTAATATCAAATGGCCAGATTCAGCAGCGACAACAAAAAACAGTCACTTGATTCACGAGTCATCCATACCTTGACCACTTCACGTTAAGCCACTCTTACTACAACCAAAGCCAGTTGATATTTACACAAATTGTAGCACATAGCAAACTATTCCCGTTATCGTGGTTTGTTTAAAGCCACGTCTAAAGCTGTTGAGAATCGCAAGTTTTCAAAGGGAGTGTGCAGCCGTTTATTCTCCTAAAATAGCTAACACGCGTGTATAGCAGCTTCGTTACCCTTTCATATCATTGCATCCACTCGTATAATTATTGCATACTTCTTTAATGAAGTCTGGTGATCGGAGTCATTCAGGCAGCGGCCACCTAACTTAGTATTTTTGTTCCCGCCATATTACCCTCCTCGTTACACCGATCAAAGACAACAAAATACACCCACTTGCAAACTAAAAATGTCCAAACACAACAGTTATATCATCTAGTTATTGCTATAAAAGCTAAACTTGGCGATGTTTGCAACTGGATCGATGTGTCGACCAGCGGCTTCTTCTACCGAGCCAGCCTGCTTGAATGACACGGAGATCCGGTGCACCGCGCTTGATGCGTGGGCAGCCAAAAACTCGACGGTCGGCGTTTCCCCTCGACTCATGCACGACATAAAACTAATTTAACATCGAAAAATAGCTTGTGGAATGTGCAAGTAGCGATAATTACTCTTTAAAAGCAGCACTTTTATGCCGTTGAAGTGTTCAGAGAACTGCATACTGTATCTCAGGAATCGCCATGTTGTCATTCTGTCGTCTTTGAAGCTCTGGGAGAAAGGAACTGTCTCCATCTTTGTTTTTACTAAATTTCCGTTCTCAATATATTTCCTTCGCCACTTCGACCTGAAAACGATGTTGTACCCTGAAACAAACTGGCAATATCGGTCGTTCTCTCGACGACAAAGAATATTCCACTTCCCCAATGAAAGCTGGTTTAACGAAAAAAAGAAAATCTTTACTAAGGGTGTATTCGCAATCCTTTCCGTTGCTGTTGGGTTGGCTAATGGCGGGCAGACAGACCTCTGTAGCTGCTCCTCTGCTGCACGGCAGCGTTTAAAAGGGGCAATGGCTAGCCTGTAGCGAGCTAGCTCACTAAAAATCATTGCATTTGTCATTAGTGACTGCATCAGCAGGCCATGGGAAGCTGCTGCTTTGCTCTTCCTCGTTTCAACGAAATCAATATATTATCCGTCGTGCCCGGGTGAATCAAGCACACAGGTGTTTTTCGGTGGAGACACAGGATCCGTTTTCGCTATTTTAGTTGAGAAATCGTGATCTTTGACGTTTGACTACAACTTTTTTTGCAACGTTTTTGTCCAACACTGAATTGCGCAACCAGTGTTAGCTTTAACTGACTCAAACTAACTCCGCCTTCGGACTTGTTTTTCTGATATTTTACAGCAACAACGAAATATCTTTTTTAATTACTTTACACAAAGTAAAGGGGCCACTTTGCCGAACAGACACCCCCCCAGTAAACGCATTATATTTACGCTGATTGCCAACTTGTTTATCATTTTTATTCACAGAAATGATATTGTTTTGTTTCAGAAGACAGTTTGTAAAGTATTTTGTAATATTACTTTGTTTTGTTTTAGAATGAATTGTGATTATAGTTTAGGTCCCTGAAGAGTCCCCCAACATTCACCAAGCTTTCATTTTATTTAGTTAAGTTACATTTTTAATAATAAAATGTTACTATTCTTCCCAATTACAACATCATTGTTTTGTTATAGGCCTTCATGTGAAAACACATGCAGGGATGAATATAACTGTAAATATGACCATTAAAAAACAGGCAAATAACAACATAAAACAACCAAAGGATCACATATGAAATATAAGAGAAAAATAAACTTTGTTTTTAAATTAAGGGGCTGTGAGGGATTTCATACACACACATTAATAATTAATACTTTTGTTTAAATGTATGTTTTTTGGTTGTTTTTTTACTTTGTGATGTTTTTTTCTCTTTTACTTCTACTTGAGTTGTGATGTTATAGTTACAGAAATAGAAAAAAATATTGTTTTATGTTAACAAATGTGAATGATGTACTTGTTTTGCCTACACAAATGAAAATAGTTGATAGAAAAAAAGTATAGTCTCAAAATATCAAAAGCTGTAGAGATTTCTTAAGTGATATATCATGCTTTTCTATTTTTCAGGTACGAGAACTCGTCCTTGACAATTGTCGATCAGCTGAAGGAAAAATCGAAGGCCTCACAGCTGAGTTTGTCAACCTGGAGTTCCTCAGTTTGATAAATGTTGGCTTAATATCAGTTTCCAACCTGCCTAAACTAGGAAAACTCAAAAAGGTAAAAAATGATGTTCCACCTTCATACCTCTGTGTAAAAGCTGAATCGTGACAAGGTGTCCGCTGGAATAATATTTTCTTCTGCCGTCTTTCAGCTGGAGTTGAGTGACAACAGAATCAGCGGAGGCCTTGATGTTTTAGCAGAGAGACTTCCCAACCTCACACATCTAAACCTGAGTGGCAACAAATTGAAAGACATCAGCACATTGGAACCGTTGGTATGTGTTTTCAGATATGTCAGAGCAACACTCAGCACACTCCGTCTGCATGCCTACAGGATATATACTGTACGTTTACACCTAGGTTAGGACAGACACGATGCCTTTTGTTCGCTTATCTCACATTAATGCCAGATTTATCATAATTAGACAAAGCCTTTTGAATATTTATACAAAATCTTGTTATGCACAAAATTGTACTAAAGTAAAAGGCATTACAATTAATTAGCTGTATTAACTCAACTCATAGTATACAAATAATATACAGATTTTCAATTTCAGCACTGCTTTCTGCATATTCAAATATAAATATTATAACTGTTGTTCACACTCATCTAGGACTGCAAATAACAATTGTTTTCCTTATTGAATAATCTGTTATAATCTGATTATTTTTCCGATTGATTAGTTAAAAAGCTGTAAAAAATCCTCATTAAAATTTCCCAGAGCCCCAATAGTCCACATCCCAAATATTTTTCATTTGCTGTCATAAATTACCAAGAAAAGCAGACATTTCTCACATTAAAGAAGCTGGAGCCAGCATATGTTTGACATTTTTGCTTGAAAAATGACTGAAACAATTAATGAGTTCTTAAAATAGTTGGTGTTCAATTTTCTTTTGATTGACCAATTGATAAATTATCTACACTCTACACTCAACATAGACTGCAACTGAAGTGGGTTCAGGAGAGATCCACCTTATCAATTGCATCTGGCATTGATATGGATTTATATGAATTTTAAATAATTACTGGAAATTTATATACAAACAAAAATGTAAACATTGAGGTAAAGTGCATAAAGGATTCTCTTTGTTAGTGGTGCTAGAAATTCCAATGTTGTTTTGTGATCTAGAAAATTATCTGGGAATTCAGTTGAGAAACTTTATAGATAAAATGAAAAAGTTTTTTTGTGTGACCCAAATTATGAAGTACCTGAAAAATCAAGTCAGTTCATCACATTGATGTAAATTTTAAAGTACTTCACATCAAAGGGTATCCACATTACAACACGTATCACCCAACCTTATGCACAGTGTACACACACACACACACACACACACACACACACACACACTAGCTTATAGTAAGACGATACATGACGTGCAGCAGTTTCTCATCACTTCCTTGCATGTGATCAACAGAAAAAGCTGGATAACCTGAAGAGTTTGGACCTGTTCAACTGTGAAGTGACAAACCTGAACGACTACAGAGAGAGCGTGTTCAAGCTGCTGCCACAGCTCACCTACCTGGATGGTTACGACATGGAGGACAGGGAAGCCTCCGACTCAGACGGAGAGGTGGACGGAGACGGCGTAGATGATGATGAAGATGAAGGTAAGAGGATCTTCCCGTTTCTCAGAGATGGCTCAGGTCTTCCTGCTGTAATGATATCTTTAATGCATTGCATAATGCAAACACTCAACACCACACAGAAAGTCCACAACAGCTGGAAAGATATCAGTATAAGAATATATAAATATGAATAAGAGAGTGCAGTTTAATCTTAACACGGCTGTTTGTCCTAAACTTTGTTCTGATTTTCATTTCATGTTCAAGTGTTTGACTTTAGCGTGATTCCACTCTTTGGTTTACTGACTGTTGTCGCCTTTGTATTACAGAGGGAGAGGAGGAGGAAGACGAGGACGGAGAGGAGGAAGACTTTGATGAGGAAGAGGATGAGGAGGAAGATGAAGAGGAGGTAGAAGGAGAAGAAGATGATGATGAGGTCAGCGGAGAAGATGAGGTAATGAAAAAAAATTAGATTGACAGGATTACTTGGCAGATTTTTTTTAGACGCCTTGTTTCAGTTTTAACTGCATTTTTGTTTGTCAAGGAGGAAGACTTTGGTCAGGATGGGGAAGGGGATGAAGAAGATGATGATGACGATGATGATGAAGATGGTACGTACCAAATCCACAATTTAAAAGCTTCCTCCTCGGGGCATCTGGTGGCTCAGTGGATAGAGCGGGCGCCCCATATACAGAGGCTGTGTCCTCGCCGCAGCAGCTGTGGGTTCGATTCCGGCCTCGGCCCTTTGCTGTCTCTCTCCCCCTTTCACACTTTGTCTGTCCTGTCAATTAAAGGCAAATAAGCTCAAAAAACAGTCTTAAAAGCTGTCTCCTTCACTTTAAACCCAGAGCACCTCAAAAACATATCTCAGCGCAGTATTTTACCCCCCGTAAATACAATGTAACACTCCCCTAATCTGTCTCCATATGACAACTCCAAACTTTCCACAAAGCCAAGAATACCTCTGTTTTTATGTCTTAATATGGGGAACATTGCTTAATACACCTTGTATTAGAGCATTAAGTATTAGGGAAGTATTAGGGAAAAAACAACAAAAATTAGTCTTAAATTTGGTTAAATTATCGTGAAATGTCTTAAAACGTGTCTGGTACCTGTAGACATCCAGTTTAAGCTATTCCATAAGATTCAAAGCCAAAATTCCTCTGAATTCAACACAAGTCCTTATTCTCCCATATTCTTATTTGTGTGCACTCAACTATTTTAAGTGAGTAAGTGCAGAATAATTCTACATAATACCATACTGTTTGTTCGCTTTATGTGTAATCAAAGGTCAGGATGGCCTAGTAGAGACAGTGCCCTGCAGATTTTGAATCAATTTATTTGTGCAGAAGCAGCAGATTTAAATAAAATAAATGTTTTAAAGGAATAGTGAGTACATGCACATATGTGGGTGTCACAGTGTATTTGAAAATGGATAAAAAAAATACTTAATCAGGAATAATATGACACCTGCTGGTGGCTCTTTTTACCAAGGACGCTCTGTGCAGGAGAGTTTACAGATCCTCACCAAGTGACTTCCATAATGATGATTACACATTACCCACTATTCATATTACCATATAAAATAAATAAGACATTATACCGGGGTCGGATATAAAAACTGGTACAAGAACGTTAATTGTATAAGGCATAAAAATGAAGACAAGATTATTATTGTGAAACGCAAGGAAGGAAGGGCCAGTTAAATACTGAAATATGTCAATACTGAAGATGCATATCTGACACTGTTTATTTTCAGCTCCTGATCGTGTAACTTTATATCATGTAGCAACAGCAAAACTTGATAGTGACCATTCTTAAACACGGCCCACGCGCCCTAAGATCCCACCAGAGGATGCTTTTAATAACACTGAAATATTTAAGTTGTTTGCAATAGCTAGCACTTAATAAATGTCGAGATCTCTGTGTCTGTATAAGATATGAGTCATGTAAAGATGATATTATATGAAGATTGTAAGAAGGGCCAGGTGATTAAAGGCTTAGACTGAGACCGGCGGTTGTTTTTCGAGCCTGCAGATAGATTTTTACGATTTGTACTATTGTGCTAAATTTAAAGTTTCGTGGTCTTGGCATGTTATGACACCACATGACACAGATTTCCTCTTTACCCCCCAGAAGCAGAACAATGCAAAGGCGAGAAGAGAAAGCGAGACCCAGAGGATGAGGACGACGATGACGACGATGAAGACGACGATTAAGCGCAAAACTGAATACGAGAGCCTACCGAGTTACCCTTTCTCCCCCACAAACCCGAACGTCCACCTTCCTACAACTCACACCGCCTTTGTAATCCACGTCTACCCCCCCAGCTCTGAGCTCTTTTTATGGGGCAAGACTGTACCGGATGGGTGGGCCGAGTGGAGCTGCCACCCCCTTTTTTTCTCCCACCCTCGTCATGGAACTGAGAGCCACCCAACACCCTCCGCCTCACCCACCCCACGGCCCCGAGGTTCTCAGGCAGCCCAGCACTCAGCATTCCACAATTTCACTGTCGACCCCTCTTTATGTATTCCCGTGTGAGGACTTTGGGACTGGTATCTAGTTTTGGGTCTGTGCTTTTAATATTTTGTTGGATGAATTATTTTTTGTTGTTGGGTTTATTATTTCTCATTTTTTGTCTTTTTTTTTTCTGTTCCTTATTTTTCCCAATAAAATTATTGCTATAGCAGCTGTGCAACCAGCGAGCCATGATTTTTAGTGTGGCCGCCTGTTGCACAAATCAAGGTTGTAGCTACATTTTTACTTTCTGTATGACAAAAAAAAAAAAAAAAAACGACTTTGTAAATAAAATGTTAACATTTTGTGCTTTTCTCTCTTCCTGCCTTGATTTTTTTGTGTCCCAAAGCTAACGTAAAGAGATGATGTGATGGCCATCATCCGCTCCTGCTGTTATTCTGTCATGTTTTCTGCACTAATGGTGCCTGTAATCAACAGTCCACAGAAAAAAAACTTTGTCTAGTCTTTCAGTGACAGTTTTGGATTTTTAAAAAATCTTTTAAGTCTGTCTTTATACAATGCTCACATGCCAGTTTATATGTTGAAATAGTTATTAGTTGCTGTAATCATTAATCCTTTACATTTGCAATAAGGGGCCCCTCTGCTATTGAGTCCAGTGTTAAGAGATGAGCAGAGTCTGCACGATGATGAAAAACCTGGAAAAGTTATAAAATATGCAAATAGCAATTTCCAGGCCTGGAAAAGTTTTGGAAAACTAAATATATCCTGAAATTAAAAAAAAAAATTTATGGCCGAATTGTTTCACAAAATTGTCTAATAACATAGAATGTGTTCAAGGACCATTGGAAATGTGAAAATCCAATGGTAATTTCTGGCTGTAAGAATTGCTGTAATTGTGAAAACATACCCTCCAAACCCAGGGGCCCGAGGGTTTGGAGGCCATGTTTTCTTTTAAAATCACAAAACAAAACAAAAAAAATTCTCTAAATTGCTTAACAATTTTAAAGACTACAAAAATGGCCAAATAAAAATAAACAAGGAAGATTTAAATATCTGAAAGGCTTCAGAGAGCAGCACAGGAAAAGTTATGTCAATCAAGGTTTCAACAGCTCTAAGGGAAATCAACTGATTCATGGTACATTTACTTATTCTTTAGGGCTTCTTTGTATTGAGTATTTTCAGGCTCAGGTCAAAGTAAAGACACGAGTCATTGGTGTTTAAGTCTAAAGTGAATAGTAAGTCTTTTTTGATTTTATCAAGTCATCAAAAAAAAAAATCATTAGATTTCTCACTCAAGTCTCACTCAAGTCGAAGTCATGTGACCCAGGTCCACAGCTCTGCTAAAAAGACTAATATTGGGAGATTCCCACTAACTAACTAAATAACCAACTCAACTGCCAGCGTCTCATATAAGCTTTGGCTAATAGTGTTATTGCACAGAACAAGGACTTCAGTTTTTGTCTGCCAGCTAATACACTGGACTCCCAAGTAGGGAGGGATCATTTCACAGCTATTATGTACAGGAAAAATCAGCACAGCGGTGGTTCACAGCCACTTTTTGGTGTGATAAGCCCTTGACAAAGCGATGTCTGTGTGGGGGGCCCTTCATCACAGCCTGTATACCTCTATGAGTTGTGAGCAGTCAGTGTTTCTCATGGTTGTGTCATATATATATATATATATATATATATATATACTGTATATATAAACAGGTAGATAGACAGATAGATAAAATATAGTATGAGCACATCTGCCACTGCTTGCAGCCTGTAGTGTATAATCCATCCTGTAACAAAATATAGTTATTTTTCACCCTACAGAAACAGTAATGTTACCCCAAGATAGAGAGCATTATCTGTAATGCCTTTATTTTTAACACTAAACCCAACAATAGCAGCTAAACTGCATTACTGTGCTTTTGGGGAAAAGATTTTATGGCTGCTTCTCTGCCGCACCGAAGAAAAAATGTTGACTGTCCACATGCTGCAGCCTCAGAGACTCCAAACAGTCTCAAACTGAGAAAGCTACAGGGCCTGCAAGCAGCACTGCGGTTTGTGCAACAGAAATACATAACCCTGCTCAAATATTAAGGGGTTAAACCATTGAGGGACTTTTTAAAAATTTAATTTATTGTTTTGGGTAAATAATATTCTGCTCTATCAGAGAAGACAAATGGATTTTCCAGAAATATTAAAAACATTTTTATGTGATTAATACTTTTGTATTTTTGTATGATCTGGAAACAATATTTAATATTTTCAGTTTTTACTGAAAACAGTTAACAGAAAATTTTAAGACTTCACAATAACTGCATTAAAATGCATCTAGAGCAGGCACAGGGAGGCTCATATGAACCCAGCAACAACCCTTTAATGAAATACTTTATTAAATCAGACAGTGAACGCTACAGTCGAGTCTGCAGCTACATTATTGCTCCAGTATATTGTAAGAAACTGTCAGAGTGTGCATGCTTTAATACTGAGAGGTCTCTGGAATGGATTGATATTGTTGTTGTCATTTGGCTTGTTGAGATGTTTTTTGGTATTGGCCACATTCATTATAGAGCAACAAAATGATGATCCATCTATTTAAAGTTTTTAGTACACCAAAGCATCATCACTGTACCACAAAATTGTGGTGATTCATACATCAGATAACGTGAAGAAAACAGAAAGAAAAAGACTCATGAAGAAAGGACTCCTTTTCCACTCCTCACTGCTTATTGTTAATAATTTATACTAATGTATACCGAGTGGAGATTGAAATTATACTCTATTTGCACACACGAGCCACTGACTGACACGGGGTGGTGCACCACAGATATCAAAGAATATAAGAGGGTATATTTGATGATCTAGTTGGCAGTGAAGTCAATATTTTGTTGTCTTAATGTCTGACTGTAGATCTGAAGTAGTTTCATTTCACCAGATGAAGAGATACTCCAATTTAGTGCTGCAGTTCAATAAAGCTAAAAAAAATGTCGTAATATAACAGTCTTTGGTCCCCAGTATGAGTCGAGCTCAAAAATGCTGCATCCTACCATCCCCCATGATGCAACCATAAATGCTCCCTTACTAGCAAACACATCTTTCAATTTCCACACAACTAATTTGTAACACAGGCTTACTGTTTAAAGAAGACAGAGGGCATAATTAAACTTTAATCACAGGCTCAGAAGCACTAATATCATTCCTTCAACTAGAAATGAAAGTTGAAATTATTACCAATAAAACATACTCTTGCTTGATTCAATACAATCAGATGTTTTGTCTCTACAGCCTGACTTGCTGTTCCCTTGCGTGACAGTGACTGTTTTCAGAAAGACGAGGGCTTGGATCTAACTAATAGTTAGACTTCAAATTCAGAATTCCATGTGCAGCCTGATTAAAAGCATCCTCACTGGGAATGCAAAGATGGTTTGATTGTAAGCTAGTAAGTGGAAACACCTGTGTTGATGTGCAAGGCCTGAAACAGGGAATATACCAGAGGACTGAGCTTTGATAGAGTGAAATAAAAACACTGGAGTTGAAACGATTAGTTGATTAGTCAACAGAGTGCCCTAGGAATGAGTCCAAAAAACTGAAATCAGTAAGCATTTCAGCACTTCAGGTTCCCTCGTCTCAAAGTCAATGTTTTTTTTTTTTTTTTTTTGAATGGGTTTTTGGCTGAAATGAGGTCTGTGGTGAACACAAACATAAGAGACGTTCACGTTTTGTTCTACGCCATAAAATATGTCAGAAAATACCCCACTTGAAAACTTTGAAGCTTTAATGTGTCTTAAAAAAGTCGGATGCTAACGAGTGGCTTAATGAGAGTACAGAACGTCATCACACTGAACCGCTCCAACACGGTTTTATGGCGTTGTTGTGGTGGCAACGTTGAGTCGTGCGACTGTGGTGTAATTCGTTTATAAGCTTACATTAGCTTTTAGCTTCTGTTGATTGCATTTAGGCTTACCATAAAATTTTGTCCCTTTGTGACGTTTATTTTGCGGAACAAAATGTAAAGTGTAAAAGTGTAAGTAGTTTTTCAATAAGGTTTGCCACAGAGCTTATTTTCCAAAATTCAATGGAAAAATCCCATTGGTTTCTTGAGAGGGAACCAGGGCAATGCTAACTTCCATGTTCCTACAGAAAAACGTCATCCCTCGGGCACTCTTTTCGCAACTGTTTTGATCAAGTTGGCTGCACAAACCAACATTTTCTTGAATTAATTTAGCCTCACAGCTGCACAATGCTAATTAGCTACGTGGTTAGCCCTGTAGTAACCTAACGGGCTTCTTTAGGTGGCAGTTGATGACCTTGCAGTTTTAGAGGCACAGGTACATGAAGAATGACATTATAACATATATACCCAATAAAATGTAGATATGAAAATGAATTAAGAAATCATGTGTTACAATAATGTTTTAATAATTTCTTTAACCACCTTTTTTTACACATTTCTTTCATATGATTATTTCTTTATTTTAAGCTTGTTTACTTATTGAATATTTCGAGGCTCTATGTATGTGATATAACAAAAAATCTGCAATTGACATTTCATTCACTATAAAACAGTACTGAAGAAATGGTCTCCAAAATGGCAGCTGCATTTTTATTTAGCTAGAAATGTGCAGTATTTGTTTTTGAAATGAACTGCATCAAGCATTGAGTTCCCATGTTAACCTAAGATTTTTCTTTAGATGCACAGTGTTGGCTGACTTTTTAAACAATCCTTTTTCATTTGAATATCCAGGCAGATTTTTGAGAGGCAGAAATATTATAAAAAAATACAAATATTATTTTTTGGATGGGGAAATTCTACTCTGGTTGAAATGGTTCTGGAAGTAAAACAGGTCACCTTCAACTGTTGTGATGGGTTCAAAGAGCCAAATCAGTCAATAAGAAAGTCAACTGGCCGACTGTAAAAACAGCAGCAGGCTTTGGGAATGTGTTGAGACTTGTCGACCAGCAGCAGCTGTGGTTTACAGTTTAAACTGGTCGGACGTTGCTGCTCCTGGACAAAAGTCAGCCACAGATGAAGCTGTGCTGGAACTGTCCCTGCCAGGGGTCAAAAGGTTCACAATTGTATTGAGGGCAGTGTGTCTGTATGTGTGTGGGTCGGTTTGGCAGTTTCCATGTTACATCTCTGAAGTGTCCATAAAATGTAAACCAAATCTAGAATATCATTATGGTGTTTGTGCCTCTGACTACATAAACACAGGCATGCATGGTAGTTTGTGCTGGATCTAAGCGGTTATCTGTGGATCAACAGTTATATTGTTGCCTAATACAGTATTTTGCAAGCGCTTCTGTCACATCTTTGCATATTTACATGCCAATCAAAGAACCGTTCCTTTCATCATGGAGATTAGAGAGAAGGGAATGTTTACAGTCTGAGTGACAAATTGGGCAAAATCTATGAACATTATTCAGAAGTTACATGGGGGGGAAATACATTTCTATGTGCCATCAGGATTACATATTTTTAAGATATTTAATCTTAAACAGATCATCACAGCTAAGCATTTAAAAACATCAATGAGCTGCCTGTCACATGTAAGTAAAATTTATATGAAGTCTGCCTGTTGAAGTCACTTCTGTTCCACGAGCTTCATTTGTCATTTCACACAGAGGGTTTCTCTAAAAGCTGAAACATCATACTTCTCTCTCCATTTTATAGTTAAAAAAACAAATATCTACTCATCTGTAGTGGGATTTATCAACATGGTTGTCTTAAAAGTTGAGCTTGACAAATCATTCTTTACCTTGGAAACAGCAGTTGATAAACTAAACAAGATCCACTTACTTACAAAATTCATCTGTTAACGAAAACTGTTAAGGCTCTTTGCCCAATGACAGCTAAAATGGGCTCTAGCCCCTCTGCGAATGAATGAATGAACAAAAATAAGTAAGACACCTTGAGCAGAGATTTTTTTAAACTGAGAATTAACTGTGAATAGGGCTGGGTACAAAATATCTTTAAGTTATCGACTAAAATAAAATATCGACCGTCCCGACTCGTCGCTGAATTAGCAAACTTTCTGTTGCTGCTGTCTCTGAGGCCGCTCTCCTTCCAGCAGTTCAACGTCTGCCTGGTTAGCATGAGCAACACAGCAGCTAACATTCAACACTGAGATATTAAATGGTCCAAACAAACGCGTAATGACACAAAACGGCTCGACTCGCTCACAGAACGCATTAACAACCGTTAGATAACGTTAGCCATGTGATGCAAACAGTAAGTCATGTCACTTTGTGCATGCAGGGCGACTCTAACCAACTGTCCCTGGCACACTGCACAGCATGGCTCCCTCTGCACTGTGATACAGCTGGCGTTTTGTAGAAAGAAAAATAGTTCATATATAAAACTACTCACAATAAGATTTGTGGATTATCTTGTGTTTTTGTGGCACAATTTCTTGAGAGAAGAATGTTTTCTGGCACTTTGAGCACCACAAGCTGAGCGCCATCTAGCTCTATTATATTCGAGAGAAGGCAGAGATCTCTACAGCTGATGTTGCAAACACTAAACAGCTCACACCAAAAAAATGTAGATTGATAAATAGCACAACAGATGAGAGAAATTATATATATTTTGGATTTTAGGGTGAAACTGTCCCCTTAAAATATAAACAGAAAACCCCAGTATAATGTTTCAGTTTTTTCCAGACAGCGACAAAGGACACCCTCTTACAGAAAACACATTCAGAACTGAAAGCTTGTGGAAGACAAGCTAACCCACATATGGTGCAGGACTTCAGCTCTACAATGGCTTTAAATTGTTGCCTCACAGTGACGCCACATCAGGAAACATTAAAGTAGCCTTTTTGTCCTTTTAAAAACAGTGTGCATGCTGTATTTTCCAAAATTACAATTGCGAATTCAAGTACTTGATTTAATAATAATTTTTCTTTGACTGTATTTTAAAATAAATATAAAATTAAGAATTGCTACATGGCATCAGATACAGAATTGGCTTATATAATAGCTGCGGTGAAACGGATTGATTTTTCACCAATTTTCCAGTCATTAAAAAATAAAAACAAAATGCAGCTCAACACAACACATGAATACAGCTGGGATCATGATATCGCCATTCATTTAGATCACTCTCATTCAAGCACACAAACATTAAAATACCACAGCCATCTCCACTTACAGTAGTTTAAATATTAGAAGAAAATAAAACAATCACCAAGCGTAGAAAATAAATTCATCAATGTCGTACAATCAAACAGAATGTCTGCTCCTGCCCTGCAACAACTTTCAAACAACACGCAGAGAGCCACATCATTCAGTCAAGACAGGAGCAGACATCCGTTTTATCTCTCTGCTACAAAGAGCATAAAAAAGCTAAAAAGTACAATTAACTTGCATAGCTGTGAAGCGTATAAAAGAAACAGGGTAAAGGTCAACAGGTGCAAAGAGTTTTAAATCATGTTACAGTTGGGCGAGACTCCGTGTCTGAATGTATGTACATGAACAAAGAATATGTGCACCGTGTGTGAAACTGACAGACGGAAAGAAAACACAAAGTTTAAATCCCCCGTGTGTGCAGTGAGTGTGGTGGGCTCATTAAAGGAGAAGAGGTGCATCAGGAAGTAGAGGTGCGGTGGTTTGAAGAAGGGTATAAGTTTGTACAGTAATGCATGTGCTCCCACCAGGGGGTGAAGGTGAGGTCGTGGGTCAGGCAAGTCTTAAAGTGAGTGAGACTGGGAGTTTTTGATGTTCTTAATCTCCAGCTCCAGCTGTTTGATACGCACGTCCCTCTGGCTCAGGAGTTCCCTCAACCGTCGGATTTCCTCCTGCTGCTTGTGGAACTTCAGACGCAGCTGTGGACAAAACACATACACAACATATTTGAATATATCAGGGTGTCATTTCCAGTAGAGATGGGGGAGATGTAAAATGTTTCTCTACTTTTAGGTTTCAATTTGATATGCTCACTAAAAGCAGTTTCCACTATCTGTCCAACTGACATTATCCAGATGATTTTGATTAAGGATGGGCATTGAGACTCCGTACCAATTTAGTATCAGTTCCTCACTGGTCAGTGCCAGAATATCAACAAATCATGCTGTTATCTGCATACTTACTAATTCAGGGTTCCTGCAGATCCTTATAAGTCTTAAATGAAATTAAATTCAGCAGTCTGAAAATAAGGCCTTTATTGGCATTAAATTGTCCTAAAATAATGGCTAAGTTTTTAAAAAAACAATACAAAAACAAAGGCCTCTTGCATTAACATCACAAAAAAGACATATTATATGTTTGTTACAATTAATATTCAAGCAAATTTCTCCCTAACCTTACGTAATTCATAACAGTTCAGTTTTGTTTTTTTGTGAAATTGTGGTGTTGAGAAATGTCTCAAAAATCTTAAATCCCAATGCAGGAACCCTGCAACCATCTCCATTTGCCTGTTTTTTTTACAATCCTCCTGTATTTCTACCACTTTAGGACACATTTTCTTCCTTTTCATTATCATAACCTCTTTCTGACACTGTAAAGCATGTATAAGCTCTACAACTCTAAAATGCAAATCTTAGAGTAATCTGGCATGCACATAACGCGGAGGTGAGCTTCTCGGCCCCGTCCTCCTCAGTGAGTAAGAGATGGAAAGTAATGGAGAGTACGAGGATAGAAAAACTCAAGCAAATGGATGCTACAGGCAAAGCATTGTACTTTTGCACTACAATAAGCATTGACAGGAGAAAAAAAATCTATAAATGAATGAAAATTAATAGTAAAATTTAAAATATTCAACAGAAAAATTCTGTTTCAGTGTACATATTATTTGGTCAGCTGAGTGCAGAAAACAAAGTCTATGAAACTCAAGTTTTTCTGGAGTAGGAACCTCCAAACCCCAGGTTTTGGTTTTAAAATCCTCATTTTTTGAGGTCTCAAGTTTCTCAGTATGGCTATCAATATTTATGTGACAGTAATTAATTCTAACGTAACGTGCATTTTAAAATCCCAACTGTCCCCTAATGATGATGACGAAGCTGCCTGCGTCAGGCGCTCTCCAGTAATGGCTGACGGGGAAAAACACTCAAGTGTGAGCTCACTTGAGCGTTAGTTTTCTTTGTTTTCTATTTCTCCTTAAGGTTTTAGCAAAAATCACTCAAATAGGAGTCAGTAGTTGACTTAAAATACACTGCAGTGCCTGTGCTTATTAAAATATATGAACATACTGTTATATCTTATAGGAAAATGGACACAGAGCAATAAAATATCCGAGTCTCTGAATACAGAGACAATACTTAAGTAGGATTAGTTTAATTTTGGTTTTGGTCTTTTCATAGGATTTATAGTCAAAAACAAAAATGCAGAGCACACTGGCCTTATCCTTCAGCTTTCTGAGCAACAGCTGGTTCGCACTGGACTTATTTACCTCACATTTTTTTCTCTCAGGCCACACAGAGTCTGCCCTAACCTGATTGGTGGAGCTTGTTTACGCAACCTGACATGACTCAAAATGACTACTCAGCCTCCTCTGCATGTTTTTTGCAAGGAAAAATTCCTTAAATTATTATTTTGATTTACTGCTGGCAGTTTAGTTTTATTGATTTAACTGAGGATTCGAACTGAACATCAATAAAAGCCACAACGATTTGATTTGATTTTTTTTAAGGTCTTGTCAGGCTTAATTAATGTATTCTATTTTAATTTTGTGGTTAAAAAAAACTATCTCAGTGAGTAATTTTTCAAATTATTGCAACAACAATTCAAAAGTTTAGGCCACACTTCTAATATTTGAAATGGACACAAATATTAATTTTTATCATACATAAATAGCAATGACATGTATTTTTTAAACCTCTTGCACTGAAAACAAAATTCGTGTACCAACAGTTGAATATGAACTTAAAAAATAACCAATATCCACCAGTACCTCATTTTCTGTCCTAGGCGGAGAGCAAAGTGCAAGGTCTTCCCCGTTGCTAACAGGTGTCCTATTCCTCTCGTCCTCTGTACGGCCGCTGTCCTCCATGCCATCTTTGGTTCCCAGTTGATCATGAATATACGCCAGTTGCAGCATTCCTGGTCTGCTCTGAGACCTGCGAGTGTCCACTGAGTTCCCCATCCCCTTGCTCATCTCTGAGTACGACTCTGCTATTTGACTTCCAGGCTTCAGAGACATTAGCACCGGACCTAAAGACAACGAGAGAGATGAGAAGAGGGAGATAAGTAAAATATATAGCTTAAAATATAAAAGGTAGTTTGAATCGGTCCTACCAGGATCAGCTAAAACATTAAGTTTTCTGATTTACTTTTACTTTACAAAGGATTCTCCACCACTGGTAGGAAATTACCAGTGGATCAGATGAGAATTTAAACAGTAAAGCAAAATACAGTGATGGCAAAAAGCCTGACTAAAATTACAGTACTTCCTTAATACATCAGGGCTATCACCTGATATTGTCACATATCATCTAAAGTATTGTGATAATCAGAGCTCGGTGCCAAACTCCATACTTTAAGGGCACTGACCAAATTATGTCAACACCACCATGTACCAATTTACATTAAATTAATTAGTGCCATATTTCTGTACCTGAGAGCACATCTGGGTTTAGAGAGTGACTTATAATATATAAAGAAAGAGAGAGAGAGCAAGACTATGTCACCACTGAAGCTTGTTTAAGTCAAGGTGAGTCATGGTGAGGTCAGGGCGATGGCAAGCTGAAAGCCGTCACAAGGGTGGTTACACCTTTCAAAACTCAACACAGACAACCCTAACTGCAACATTTGTAATTCAAAATACAAATCTGATCGGTAGTTTTTTTACTACCTGCAATGACCCAACACATTATGAGAGTCCATCTGCACTGAGAGAGAGAGAGCAAGAGTGACAGAGAGAGTGTAAGAGAAGGTGGAAGGTGGACTATTGCACAGTGTTAAAAGTAAAGTGTTTGAAATGTGTAAAAAAAATGTTGTGTTTTACAACTGAAATTAAATTTTTCTCATTACAGAGAGAGCAATCAAAGCAAAATAAAATGAAAAAATAAGTATCGAATTCCAGTTACTGGTACTGGTCCAAATGTGAAAGTTACCCAGCCATAGTGATTATTTGATTAAAAACTTCTGAAATGAAAACAAGAAGAACATTGAAAAAAAAGGTTTTTGATTAACGTGTCGAGAGTTTTTTTCAATGTGATACATAGTATTCTAGCAAATGAATGTACTTAACATCAGTTTCTTTCTTGTACATAACATATTTTACATAATTTTATGTGCATTTGCCAACTCAATACAAAATAATTTCAACTATATTTCACCACCCAGCCCTGTTTGTGTTTTCTTCTCTTTTTAGGTATGTTTTAACCCTAATTATAATTCAGTTTGTCATCACCAGATCTATAAATCCCTCAGCACCTTGTCAATACAAATGTCTCACACACATATTAATTCTGACCTTTATCGATGCCGTCGAGCCACTCCTCTGCAGACAGAGCAGGTTTGTTGCCAGCTGTCATTGGATAGATGTCTTCTTGGTATGACTCCGACTGGAAACACATATACAGGACATTCAGACAGACGTACATACACCAATTATTAGGCTAAAATTGAGTGCATTTCTTTTATATCCTCTTGTGTATGTTGTTTGTGTGAGTCGATGTTCTCTCACCCTGCGGGGTACGATCATGGAAAGAGGCTCGATGAGACTCTTGATTGTCACCAGTTTGTAGAACCTGAAAACTTCACAGGAGCTCACGTCCAGACCTCTCTTAGGCATCACGCCTGAAGGAAGACACATAGGTTGAGGCTATAATATACTTGAAATATCTTTTGTTATGTTTTATGAGCATTAAAGTAGAAACTTCCCCCCCCCCTAGCATTTCAAAGTGGTATTATTTTTGGTTCTGTTTTCCTTCAGCCAGGAGGAGTTTCCACAGTTTATTCAGCTGTTCCACCGTCCACCAATTCTGCTAATAGGGATAGTAACTTCAAAAAACTTTGATTAATACTCTTGGGTAACTGGGGATAGTGCCCGATAGCTAACGAGGAAAAAGAAGCCCCGTCCTCTTCATCTTGTGGTTGCGCAAAGATTGACACACTTCCTTTGTGCCATAAATATTCATCTTCCCAGGAGATCATACCCGGTGGCAGACAGAATTGCAAAGTCGAAGTAAGACTTAGAGGCAGCCCGTCTTATCATTGATGGTGTCATGACTCTATTGCTATTACATTGTGCAATTAACATTTACTCCATAATGAAAACTTAAAGCAAAAACCTGTCTGTTTCTACTTTAAGTAGTGCAGTACAATCTAAGTGGGTTGACTGATGGAGAAAAGGAAGAAATGTGGGAAAGTGCCAAGACTGAACGTAACTGCAAACAAGATGCAATTTTATGACATTATGTAGAGCAGGCAAAGGGTAAAGCACAGCCTGCTTTACCCGAGGGCCACTTTTGCCAGGAGCCAGTTAGTAAACAAATAATATTTATCAGATGAACAAAGGAGGCAGTGCAAATCAGGTGTACACAGGTGCATTTTTAGGAATTTACAAGTCCCTGTGTGAATCGAATCATTTTATTTTTGAGAATTAGAAAAAGTTCAACATTTTGTAATATGCAAAAGTGTTAAAAAGCCATTTACAGCTGCACTGTTATGTTTGTACTGCAATGGAAAAATCAAAGGTGGCAATGCAGGATCACACCCACCCTCAGCACAGGCTCAGGACGTTGTGCAGTAAAGAAATGACAGACTTTTGAACCCTTTTATCACAAACCTCAACGTACACAGGCTGTTTTTATCATGAGACCCCTACAATGATTTGTCACTAATATCTTTAGGAGTTATTATACTTTTTGGACTGCCAATTAATTTGAAGTTGGGAAACACAATATTCTTTGAGTTTTTAGTTGTATACTCAGTCTGACATGCGTTTAACTTGGATTTGTTTTTACTACAGGATGTTCAGTGGGAGCAAAAAGGAGTCTAATGTACTGACATATATATCACATGTTGAGCTGAGTTAAAGTTTGACATGGTGCTAACTTCCTGCAGCGCGAACACTGAGTTATACCTCAGTTGTATCTCTGTATTTTAGCAGCAAAGAGCAGTTCAGTTCAATAAAAATGGCCAATCATACAGGTTTCTAAACAGTTGGTAAACATCTTCCATCCAACAATATTCTTGAGTTTAGAGTGTAAAACATGAGTGCATGTCTGTGTGTCTGCTTGTCACTTCATATGATCTACAACTTTGCCCTGATCGGCTGGTTTGGTTATTCAAATGTTTCAGGCTTATTTGCACAGCAGCTTTGCTTACAGGTGCAGGCAAGTCAGTACAGACAGAAGGCAGGCAGAGAATCTTAACAGACACATTTTACATACAATCAAGTAAGGAAATAGTCTAACATAATGAAGTTGATTAAAAATAAAGTACATAGTACAAGTGTATTTGTGTGTATTTATGTGCGTGTGTTTCTTACCCATTCCTTTCTGAGGTAGGTGCGAGCGGTACTCTGTTAGGTACTGGATATACGGTTTTTCTGAGCTGATCTCATAGTACCTGATATTTCCGTCACCCTGATTGAGACAAGAGAAGTCCTTATGACAACAATATTATAATAAAGAAAGTGTGGACACTTTCAGGTTATTTTCAAAAACATACCTTTCCAGCAAGGTAGAGCATGTGTGTGTCAGGGTCGTAGAAAGGAAAAATGACTCCTGACGAACCATCCAGGTTCTCCTCTAACAAAGGCACGGACATATCGTCCTACAAACACAAACAAAAACGAAAAACCAACACTTAAGCACCAGTAATATGGACAACACTCCCTGATATCAAAAGACTTAATCATTTAAATCCACTTCTACATAAGAAGCACTCTCCAGTGTTGAATTAAAAACTCTGAGTGCTCCCTAATCCGTGCGTCAGCTATAATCTTCCACCCACGACACACACACACTCACACACATCAAAACACACCAAGTTCACCACTTTGTCCACTAGATGGCAGAATTGTGTGTGTGAGAGTTTCCAGGCCAGGAGATCAAACATTAGCATGGAGGAGCTGTTTTTTTATTGACATGTTTTTACCTAGTTTTTTCTACAGTTGTGTATGATTGACACATGAGGCGATTTGGAGCAAAACAGGAGAGCAATTGAGTTTTTGAACAATATCTTCCAGTGTTTATGATATCATAACATCAAACTTTCCTCACCCTTTTGGTCTATATATATTCAATCTATATTTATTTCAGTATTAAACTGTCCTTTTTTATTTTATGCTGACTCGGATGCTCATACACTTTCATGATGGAGGCCAGGAAAAAAGGCCCACTAGACTTGTAATGTGCCAAAGTTGAATTTATATCATAATTAATTCTCCATTATTGGGATTTTTCTTCTTTCTGGATCTTTACCCTTAAAGCAATATTTCACAATGAAAAATGACCACTTGTATATCGATTTCTCACCACATGACACCTTGACTTTGTTTTTTTTCTCACATGCCTCAACAGTGAATGAAGAATCAAAAAAGGAAAATGTTCTTCATGAATTGAGGTACACTGGGATCATGTTTAACTGAAGCCAAATCACATTAAAACATCATTTCACAAAAATCATGCAGTATAATCCAAGTCTCAATTATCCAGTCGTATGCTCAGTGCTTTCCAAACACATGCATTTTCAGTAAAACATTCAGATTAAAACATGTTAATATAAAGAGTCTCATGCATAGCTGAGTAGTGTGCCTGGGCATGCGTATGCGTTTGAACTCTGCTAAAGTGGAGCTCATACGCACACGCATGCTCAGGTAAGCTGAGGGCATGCTATTCACAAGCGGAGGTGTTTTATATTGTAACTTCTGAGTGAAATGCACATTTGGGAATCATTGAGCAAACGACTGGTTAAATAAAAGAAATAATATAAAATAAATAAATTAAAGATGTTTCGGTTTAGTTTTACTGATGTAAACGCTGTTGTCATTTTTGGATTCTCCTTCCACCATTGAGGCATGTGAGACAAAGATTTCCTCACAAACCAAAAAATGTAACAAATCCACCTCGCAACTGGTCATTTTGCAGGTAAAGTATTCTTTTAATACTAAATTAATTGAACGGATTACTAAAAATAAAATTACTGCAAAAGACTGATCTCGTGGTCTTCATCGGTGAATGGAGCTGGTTCGGGTGTTACCACATGACCAAAAGGTGAAGTTCAGTCACCTGATAACAAGTGACTTGGTGCGTTAACACATGACAAAAACTCCACATATTGACACCTGATCCAAAGATTAATATCATGAAATGCAGGTGAAAGTTTGGTAATAAAAAAAAAAAAAAGATACTAAGTGGGATTTTGAGTTGAGATGATTTTGTCACAAAACACTTCCTGTGCTGTGACTCTCTCTCACCTGATCCCACAGAGCAAACTGTCGATCGTTCCAACGTGAAGTGCCTGATGTGAAGAGCATCTTCGTGTTACCCAGGATTAGCACCTTGCTGGCTTTGTGCGTCTTGCAGCTGGCTTCCTGCAAACACAAAACACAACATATATCATGCATTTGCAGTTACATAAAACGTATAGACCAATAATAAAACTCAACACTACACCACTGTGACATAATGTTCCTTATGTGTCCACGTGAGCTTGTTTGGCAGGTCGTGAGAGCAGATTGATGTAAAGTGTGTGAGTCACCGGCTGGTGACCCACAGGTCTGTGGAGTTATGCTCAGGCCAGAGGTGTCAGTTTTGGCTGTGTGGTGCTGGATGAGTGCCTGGGCTGGGAAAAAGAGGAGCAGGGGACTCCCACTTACGTAATTACTGGCTGGCATATAGTGCACAACAACTATGGCTTGTGATTTTTATGAGCTGCATTTTTAAATGGATCATTTAAGCTTGTTTTTACTCAAATTGAATGTCCACTAATAAATGGACTGTATTTATATGGTGGTCTTTTTTTAGTTTTTGGGACCACACTAAGCACTGCACAGAGGTGGAGGCAGGGGTGACCATGTAAAGTGCCACCTGCACACGCACACACACACACACACACACACACACACACACACACACACACACCGATAGAACAGTGACATTTGGGGTTCAGTACGCTCTGATATATAGACTACAGGGACTAGGGATGGAACCAGTGTTCTTCTGATAGTGGATGACCACCCAACATACCCAGAAGTAGTGTTTTCAGACATTCTTCACTGCAGTTTAAAGGTACACCATGCAGAATTGCCAGTCACTGTTTGGAAACATGATTTCCAGTGAGAGTGAAAGTAAAAGCCAATCCCAGATTCACTCTTGTTTATGGTTTATTCTCACTTTATTTGCATTTTTTGGCACAGTTACTCTTGGATTGCTGCTGCATATAGTCCGATGCCAGGTTGCTACCTTTTTAAAAAGCCCCAACCTCATAAGGTAAGGTAAGGTAGATTTATTAGTCATTTTTTTTCAACCTGCTCATCTGGGCACTGGGGGGGGGGGGATGAACATAAATGTCCCAAACGGAGAAAATAAGAAGAGAAGAAGATGATACAGGCAGAGGGCAGAGTCTCTGCAGAAAAATACATCAACACAAACTTCAAGTGGGTCTTAAGTGATGACTGAGAGGGATTACTTTTGTGTTAGTTTAGACATTAATTTTTGGGGAAAATTCTGCATAGTATAACTTCATGGTAAATTAAGTTATTTTGCCAAGAATGCATCCCAAAAAGTGCTTCCACTAAAAAAATATGAAGAAAAAAATGAAACAAATTGCAAATGAGTCCCTAAAACTAATTTTTAAAAAAACAAACAAACAACAGGGGCGCCCACTAGCTCAGTTGGTAGAGCGGGCCCCCCATGTACAGAGGCTACTTGCCATAGCAGCCGCAGGTTTAATTCCAACCTCGACCCTTTGCTGCATGTCATCCCCTCTCTCGCCCCCTTTCACGCTTAAGCTGTCCTATCAAATAAATGCAAAAAGCCCCCAAAAATCTTAAAAAAACCAAAACAAAAAAAATGGTTCAGCTGGTAAGTGTTTGCTACCTACTTGTTTTCTTTACATTGTCATGTGATACTGTGGATTAACTGATACACACTGTAGTAACTGCTGTAAAGAATAAGAGCAATCCCAACTTTAACTGCAAAATTTCCTAAAAACACAAACTACACACACACACACACACACACACACACACACACACACACACACACACACACACACGCATTGCATCACCTGCAGCAGGTTTCCTGAACGTGGCTCCATGAGTCGGATCTTCTTGTCTTTGCAGGTGGTGGCGAAGAGGCTGCCGTCTGTGTTGAAAGACATGGAGAGAACGACGTCTGTGTGGTGGCTGACTGTCCGTATGGGGTTCTTAATCACCTGCTCGGGACAGTCCAGGTTCCAGATCATCACCTACAGGTGTGAAACGCAAAGACAGGCTTGGATTTTCTTGCAGGACATTCCCTTACTGAAGTTGAAAATTTCCGACTGATAGCAGTATTTAGTTAAATAAATACTGTAACTGTAACTGTAACATTCGAGTAAAATGTCTGAAATATTTTGTTTATTTGTGCGACTTGATATCACCTAGTACTTTCTATTAAATTCAGGGAAGATGCAATTTGCCTGTGAGGTTGACTTGGCCACATCTCTGCTTACAGCGCAAATAATAGTTTAGAGTGAAAGTTTTCTGAATTTTTGTGGTTATATATGAAGGCCTTGTAAATACTTCATCATAAAGTCATTTCAGGCCTGTTGCCCAGAGCTATTTTTATTATGATTTGTTAACAAGAACTGTTCTGACACAAAGAGCTGCAACCTGTTTGACTGCATTATAATATAACATAACTGCTTTCAGTATGTCACAGCGAGTCCTCCTCAATGCTTTTTTAGCTTGTAGTTTTATTCTGTCAGTGTTAAGGTTAGTGTTAGTGTGTGTGTGTGTGTGTGTGTGTGTGTGTGTGTGTGTGTGTGTTACCTGGTAATCATAGGCTGTACTGAAGAGGATGTTGTTCGCAGTCGGGTGCCACTCGATGAGGCCCACTCTCCGGCTATGACCCTGAAGATCCTTCCATGGTACTGTGAGGTTCTTCAGCACGCCATGAGGAGGGATTTCCCACACTTTCACCTTTAAACACACACAGGAGACTATATATCAACAAACACACAGTGGTGGAATGTAACTAAGTACATTCACTCAGGTACTGTACTTAAGTACGTGTTAAGGCACTTGCACTTTACTTGATTCTTTTCTTTTTGTGAAACTTTCTACTTCTGCTCAACTTTATCTTGGAGGCACATATTGTATCTTTAATGCACTATGACTACCTGGCATCTTTAGTTACTTTGCAAATTCAGATTTTTTAAAAAACATATGAATAGCTTATAAAATATGGTGTGTTGTGATAAATTAAACTAAAATGATTAATTTATTGGCAGAAAATAATAAATAAATAATTCCTAGATCATTTCCACCATAACTTATTACAACAATAACAGGATATTTTTACAGTGTGGTAATAGTACTTTTACTCAAGTTAAGGATCTAGATACCTCCTCCAACTCTGCAAACACACATACACAAAACAATCTCGACACTCATCAACTCTAAACCTATAAAACATAACTTTTGCAAAAACAATTCAGGGTCAACTGGACATGAAAATAAATGACACACTAAGTAAAAACAGTCTTAAACCCTGTTGACTCTTGCTTTCTCTTTCTGTGTACAGGGATTAGTTCTGTGCCAGATCAGAGCAGAGGAATGTGTGGAATGACTTTTAGTTCTTCTTGAAGGCTAAACAAAAAGGCAATAAAATGATATCCCTGCTGTTGCATGCACATTTTCCAGGGAAAATGATAACACTTCAGCCAACCATTTTGAAAATGTACTGTGTGTGTGTGTGTGTGTGTGTGTGTGTGTGTGTGTGTGTGTGTGTCAGTGTGTGTGTGCTAACCGTGGCATCCTCAGAGCACGAGGCAATGCAGTAGTCGTTGAAAGGATTCCATTTGACATCTAACACATTTCCTCTGTGGCCCGATACTCGGGGATGGTGAGGGTCCACTTTACCCGTCTGAGACACAAACACAGAAAAAAACAAAAACAAAAACAAGACATATTAACTTAGAAATGTGTATTATGGGATTGAAGGAATAGTTTGACATTTTGGGAAATACGCTTATTGCTTTCTTGCAGAGAAGATTGACACCACTCTCATGTTTGTATGATAAAAAGGAGTTAGTTAGCTTAGCTTACCATACAGAATGAAAACAGAGGGGAAAAAGCTAGCCTGGCCCTTTTTCTAAAGGTAACAGTATGTGCCCACCAGCACATCTAGAGCTCACAAATTAGCACATTAAATCTTATCAGAAATGACAATGTACAATCCACTGCAGTACTACAGTATGTGTCAGGCGCACATCAGAGTTGTCTGCACAGAACGCACAGCTGCACAGTAACAGAAGTATACATTTGACTAAACTACATACCTACTATTTTTTTGGCTGAGTTTAGGCTGAGTAACATCACTTGGGCAAGTTATCAGACTTCATACAGCTCCCCAAAACCTGTAAAATGACTCCTAAAATTGGTGGTATTACTCACTAAAGTTTAAGAACTGATAGGAGCACCTTTAAAGACAGCCAGCAAGTTTCTACATATCTAAACGGGACAGGTCGATCTCTGCAGGTTGGCACAAGCCCCACAGCCTGCCAGCAGTCAAACTCTTCTCAACATTAACATGAAAGCTGAAGGTGGAATAACACTAAATGTTTATGACTTACGCCCTGGTATTTGTCAATCCTGTTACAAGGGAAAAGTCACTACTGTCCTACTGAAGATTTTCTGCCTCAACACGACTGCTAATTATTCTGTTTGTACAAACAGAACCTTCCTCCTCCTGACACACACACCTGTGGGCGAGATTACTCTGCAGGTGAGGTGTGTTTGGAGCATGCGGATGATGTAACCAGGAAAGCTAACACGAGTAAGCAGAATATGGCACTTCTTGTGTTATGTGTGTTAACACTCTCCACAGAACAATAGCTTATCTGTGAGTGCAGACACAAAGACAGGAGGTGAAGGGTGGCAGAGGGGGGAAGTTCCACCTCCTCGAGACACTAAAAGGAGGCAAAGAGGGGGGTCAAAGGATGAGTTATGTCATTCCTAAGCTCCTATGCAATTCCTGCCCATGCCAGGCGGGTGGTGATAATTCACCGAGACGCTTTAAAAGATTGAGACAGGCAGAGAGAGGGAGAGGTGTTAAGCATGATGGATCATTTTAGACTGGAGATATCCAGCCGGACTGTAAATTTAAGCAGCCCACGAGTGAGGAAGTCTGGCTCAGGGTATTTGAGAGATCACTATTGTTACTAATAACACCGCTGGATGTGATAATTTGTATAAATAACGTCAGGGAGAGCGTTTGATTAATCAGGTTTAAGGTGAAGTTGGCGAGGAAGATAAGACAGAATAATGAGGAGGAAAAAAAGAAGACCACATGCAATGTTTAGGTTGAAGCTGATGTCGGGGGTTTCCTGGTATTTAGAGATTCTTTTGGCTCCAATGCTGCTGTCCTATTTATAACCTGAGAGCAGAGCTGTCTTTTCCAGGTGTGCTGTGTGTGCAGGAGCAAATAGAAACTATGAACGATACTGATCACTCAGCAGATTACACTGATAACAATCTTTTTATACTGAAAAAATAATAATCAGAAATCTGCTAAGTTCAGTTAGAAGTGAACATTTTCATGCTGATTTTTGCCCTCTAGTTAGCTAGCTGGAAGAAACCTCAAGCCAGTAATACTCAACCTATGGCCCATGGGCCAAATCTGGTCCACAAAAGGGTGCCAGGTATGATCATGATTAAAACTGGGATTTCTGCTTTGTACTTTGATAGTACATGGGGTACCAGAGTGCATGTCGAGAGCTTGTTTTAAAAAAATTGCATAAAAAAAGCCAGGAACACCCCATGGAACCCCAACAGCAAAGCCCCAAGCATCCTAAAATGCATGACACACCCCTGCATCAACCTGAACTACACCAGGCTCCAATTTGTTTATTAATTGGCCGCTGGCCTCCTTTAATTTTGAAAAATTGTCCTCTAGACAAAGCAAGTCAAGTATCTCTGCCTTCAGCTATAAACTAATTAGCAACAGTATCAAACATCTTTTTACGCCGAACAAAATATTGATGATGAACGATAAGGGGCATAAGACATCTTGCTTCAAGACAAGTTCTCCTAAAAAATGCACCAGACAACTATTGAGCTAGCATCAACATCAGAAATTTGATTAAGAAATTAAGTTATTTTAAGTTAATTCAATTTGGGATCAAGCTAAGTTTAAGAGGCGCAGTTTCAGGGCTGTGATTAGAGCTTGTTAAGCAGTTGAATGCTGTGTGGGACAAATGATGCAATGCCTATTTTTATATTGTTCAGGATGAACGACGAGTTTCTCTTCTACAATGTTATTTAAAAAGTGACAGAAGCGTTTTTCTCCTTGTCAAATAATTTAACTGAACTTCCATTTCATTTCATTTTAACATTTACACTGAAACGTTCTGTCTTAGAAAGGGGATTATTTTGTTTTGTTTTGCCATAACCTACCAATAACAAGTGATGCATATCCTAGAAGTTAATGTTGCTTCTTTGCAAACTCCTCCTGAAACTGTGCGTTGAAGACTTTGAGCTCGACTGACCGAACATTGATTAAATCCATTACGAGCACTAGGAGGGGCCAGAGAAAATTGATTTATTCACAGATTATCTGCCTCACATAGTACTATTGGGATAACGTTACAATTTTTAAGAAAATATGACACTGCATTTTTTATTTGCAATGTAATGTTATAGGTGAAAGTTCTTGCACCTGCACCACACCTTTCAATATTCTGCAGTCCAGTATAACAAAAAATACCATCCACTACGACCTCAGTGGGAAACCTTACAAATTTTCTGATCTTGTGAACAAAACAAAAATTTATAAGCCAAAGTCAAATGTTTTAGACCAGAGAAATGTCCATCTGTGTGCAAAAAAACCCACCTAATTGAATTAAGTGGACAGTCAGAGTTCTGCAGCCAGGCTATTTATATTCATATTCCCAAATTCCCTATTTGTAGAAAAAAAGGCCACCTTTCAGAGCACATATCGACAAAACATATCATAGTATCCCTTATCAGCGACAAGAGTGAAATAGTGTGCATGCCACTTTAAAAAGCTGACATCAGTCTGTGAAACCTGCCATAAGATGGAGATACTCACATGATGGACAGACAAGACCAGGAAGGCCCCTCCCCCGGCACACTCAGTGATGACTGCCAGGAAACGTGGGTTGACAGCACAGAAGTTGTTGTCCTGGACGCTGCGTGTGATTGGCACACCATCATAGCAGCTCTCCTTGGTGGCGGCCTTACCAAACACGTGGCGGAACTTGGAGCTGCGGTACTGAGGACGCCATGTCATCTGAGAGAGGAGAGAGAGTGGGAGAGAGGAGAGGGGAGGTCAGCCAAGGAGAATCATCTCTCACAGTTATAGTGATGGTGCTTTTTATAGGTGTTAATACTCCTGTTCCTTTCTCATGGGTGAGGATAGATGTGATCGATTTTTGCAAAACATGAGCAACCAAGACAGGCTGGCATGCTAGCACATGGAAGCTCTGGAGTGATATACTCCTAAGGAAATTCCCTGATATGCAAATTACGTTGGTTATCTTTCTTTACAGAGGGTGTGGTAAAACCACCAGTGATATAAGCATGCAAGAGTAATTCCTCTCTTCAATAAAAGCAACAATATAAACAGAAAAACCCTGTGGTAACAGTATGAAGGTGCTACCTTTAACAGAACCTCAAGCCATTATTACCCACCTTTTTAGCATTTATTTTTCAGTTTTTCTCTTTTTTATTTTGTTGTTTGTAAAGTAGACATGCTCTGCATTTCATGTTAATGTTTTTGAACAAGTATTTCATAAAACTGGTTGTCCATGCAGTAGAAAGACAAAAAGACTCTGGTCTTACATGACCAGATAAAACTGAGCAAAGGAGCTGTGGCATCCGTTTTTGCTCAAGAGGTTAAAAACCTACAGCTACCAGAATGCACGGCACCGCAACAGACCAATAAAGTCAACAAATAAACAAGGGTGTGTTGAGGACACAGTTCATTTTAGGATGTGGCAAACAACGCAGTATGTTATAGATATGTGAGGGAAACGGTGTTGCAGGAAAAGACAATATTGCGTGGTGTTCCACAGGGCATTATTTTAGTCCCACTTTTATTATATTTGTTAATATTTGTTATTGTTATTGATGTGATGTGTAATGATGTTTTTTACTTGTTCCCTATTCTCCTGTTCCGGAGTAATAAGAATATAGTTATGCAAATTTGAGCAAAAACTTTTGAAAGTCTGGCAGTTGTAAGTGGTACATAAATCACTTAATTGTTTGGATTATGTTTGTGCAATGTGTTCATATTTAAAAAGTAATGATAATGATTTAATAAGCATGCACCAAAATTTTATTTATCATATCGGCTGTATTTTAGGTCAACAGGTCTGTGGGGAGCATCTGAGGAACTACGTTTCAAATAAGATAATGACTTTATTGCTAAATCGGTACTTCTAAGCTTTCTAAAGATGAAATAAACATTTCTGAAAATGAATTAGACACCTGTTGCTGCATCTTCAAATCCACACAGTCTAGTCATTTTGAATGAATCTAAAAATAGCATCTTATATTGAACTAGGGACAGTTTTTGAACAAAATAAAAGATTGAAAAAGAACTATTGATGCAAAGTGGAGCAGACTTTAAACTGGCACTGAAAGACTGACAACAGTTATGTGTGAAAAATCTTGTTTATGGTTTTAAAATAGGGTGTATGAGTTCAGTGTTTTCATTTTCCTTATTAGATCATATTTTATGTGTTGAAAATAACAATATTTGTGGTAATGACTAATTATATTTGTATTATAAACTGATGGCCTATTAAATAATGTCAGTATTACTATGACTTATCAGTGTTATTCTTAATATTTGAGTGATTAATAACTCTTATCCAGCAGATCTGTATGAAGTTATTAAGACATTTTCCAAAATAAATAACTTACTCAGTCAACTATAATACAATGCATAAATACAGATAGAAAAAACTGTGGCAACCTCCCAAATCCTGAGTCTCTTTTTAGCCACTTTCCTTAAGCTAGTCGATGTATATGTCATTATTGTGAGAGATAAGTGGCTCTGGTCCGCTGGGACGAGGCCTGGCCAGCCGGCGTGTCTACTCTGCTACTCTGCCTGGCTCCCTGCCTGCTGCATGGTCATTACTTATGAATTAGGGGTGGAGGAGGTTGATGGACAAGATGTTAACGCAGAATATGGATCCAAACAACAACACAAGGAGAACAAGGAAGTGAAAGGGGAATGGATATAAAGCAAAGCAAATCCATCACAACTCACTGTTTTCTTACTAATGTCACATCACCTGAAAACAATACCTGCCCTTAAAAATGATGGCATCATTCTCATGTTTTATGTGCACTGCCCTCTTGCCTTTCAGATGATGGCCAAATAAATACAACCAAGATGCAAACACGGTGACATCACAGTGAGTGAAGTAAAAACAACAGCATTTGGTTGGTGTGATGCCGGTGCGGCTGCAGCAGTGCTGAAGCGAAGCTGAGCAGGGAATGAAACTGACAGACGGAGAAAATCTGGTAAAAATAAACAAAGCAGGAGAATCATAGAGTAACAAGAACGCACGGGTGGAGATCATGACTCTAGATGTCTCGGTTTACTCTTCCACCTCTCACCTTCTACCCCGAGGCCGTCACAGAGAGCTTCATGCAGTCACACAGGAATGTTTCCTCACCTGAAGACAAGCTTTAATAAACAGCTCAGGTGTTTGAGAGCCTGGCTGCCTGTAAGACACTATCAGTCACAATGTTGGTCAGTCACATCCATATGACCACCCTGGCTGCTAAACCGCTAAAGTATTCACACGCTTAAAAAACCCACACACATTTTCCATTGCCTCACTACAAAAAGCAATGTCAATGATAAAAAAGCTTTTGAGCAGGAGAAACATCATCCACAAAAAGGGCTGCAATGACCAATGATCTAATTCAGTGTCATTATTATTATGAATATAGACCTGTCATTCCCAAACAATGATCATCATCAATCATCCAAGTTATGACAATTTATCCTGTGGGGAATATGAATGTGTAAACCAAATTTTACAGCAATTAATTGAATAGAGATTTTTACTCAAAACCACAAATTTGGGCGCCCAGTAACTCACCTGGTAGAGCAGCTGTTAACTTAACTTAACTTAACTGAGCTGCATATTATCTCATTTCTCTCCCCCCTTTTCACTCTAAAGCTGTACTGTCGAAAAGCCAAAATAATAATAATAAAAAAAAATACACAGATATCAACCTTGAGGTGGCACTGGAGAGAAAGTCAGTGGATTTCAACTGTCCCATTAAAATCAGAATCACCCCATAATTCGGAATGAAAAAGACATATGCCATATTGAACTAATACAAGACACATGTTGCTCTGACATTTTTAAGAATCTATTCAGTTTAAATGTGCAGGAGAGAAATATTACAATTATTTCTATGAGAAAGAAGGAAACCCTCCTGATCTGTCCCTCAGCCTGTCTGTCACATCACGACCCACTGCTCAGGCAACGAATGCGTTGTGAGTCACGACTAATGAGAAGCTGCGGTCAGACATATCGTAGCAACGCGGTACCTTCCTCTGTTAGTGGCACAAGACTTCAAAAAATGATAACCTACAAGTGTAGTCTGCAAATTTTAAACAAAAAAGTAAGAAGATGATAATAAACAAGGGGAAATGGACAGTGATTACCTATTGCGGGGATACGTGAGTGACAATGTGTACAAGGCCAACTGTACCATCTGCCACCATATTTTTTCAATTGGTCACACTAATTTGTGACATGCATTGTGAGATATTTTCATATAGTCCAACCTGCCCCATTCCTTATTCCCATTTCAAGAAGTTGGCAACTCTAGGGATCGATTGATTAGAAGTCATGGCATTTTTGGCTTAACATTGTGAGTGTGGCTTGCATGCCTCAATCAATTAAACTATTAACAGTAACATGTGCCCCTTTACATATTTGGAGGTGATATGCATTCATGTTGTGGTTTGCTGTAGTTGTCATTTATTCCTGTTCTGTAAACCCAAACGTTTGCTAATGCATGTGTTGCAATGCTCAGCTACCTGAAAAACATTCTTGATCATTATCATCTCTTTGTGCTTTAAAAGAAAAGCCACCTGTTTAGCTCAACAATAACATAACTGATATTTAAAAAGTTACTTCCTCGTAGGAGCTTGAATTTACCAAATAGCACAAAAAGCTGACACCCGTAAAAGCATGAGAGGAATAAACCTCAATAAGAGAAAGCTTAAAATTTCTACATTTGACCAAAATTTTGAATACATCTACCAGTCGGTTTTAATACTCAGTTAAGCCATGCACATGGTATGCCGTGCACATCTGGGTCGATATAATCAGCATTCATGTATCACTGAGGCTTACAAGACCAGAGGGAGAGGCTTCCAGGGCGGAAAGCTAAGACATCTTGTCACATCTAAAGCAGGTTGTAATCAGGGCAGCGGCAGCTTCCTCTCAGCTGTGTCTTGCAGCAGGTACACAGCAGGGCTGCATGGTGGGCGGCCTGTCTCACAGAACTGATGACGAAAACACTATTCTGGCTATTTTTACACCGGCTTCTTGCTGATCAAAAGACAGTCAGGCACATTCACTGACAGCAGAGAAACAGTTTAATTCACAAGGCTTTTTTGACAGCCTTTGTGTCTGGCAAAATAAAATAAAAAAGCACTCCTTTTTGTCAAGGGAGAAATTTATTTTAGTCCATGACCAGTGAGTCACAGCAGCAACCGCAATAAGGGGGCTGTAAAAACAGTCATAAACCCAAACTGAAAACACAGATATGAAGATATATTGTACATCTGGTTTGCTCTACAAGAGTTCTTGTGTGGGTCTGTACTTGTATATAGACTTGCAAAGCATACGTATGCACCTATCCCTCACCTACAGGCTGTCTTTTAAGCACCTTATAACTCATAAACACGTACACTAGACGCCACTCCTCTCTTTGGCTTGCCACAGCTCGGTGCTGGAGGAGGGGGAGTTCAAAGTTTACTCACTAGTGTCAAGATAATGTTACTTAAGCAGCGTCTGGGCCTAAAGCTATGAGTTGAATCTGGACTCACATCTACTATCAATACCTCCAACTGATTGTCTGCAAGAACTTTTGGCCCTCTCCTGAGTGGTGTAATGTAACAAAGTAATAATACTACTAACAGTAATCCACTACATTTCCCTTCAGCATTTTAATTACTACAAAATAGGGAAGGAAGGAAGAAGTGGACAAACAAACTATTGAAGGAATGGAAAAGAAGGAAAAACTGGATTTTGTTCTTTAAATCCTTTAAGTTGTAAAAAAAAATGTTATGTCATGAAAAAATAAACTACATTATTCTCAAACTTAAGAAGCTTGCTCTTTTGTTAACAGCATTTTCTTGCACGACTTTCAGTACTTAGTTACATTTAATATCATAAATTACTTTTACTTAAGTATGGTAAATATCAGATCCTTTTAGACTTGTACTCAGATAATATTCTAATAGGTGACTCTAACTTCTACCAAATTCATTTTCTGGTAAGATATCTGTACTTTTACTCAAGTACGGCTTTTAAGTACTTCATCCACTACTACCCAACAGTAACGACCTCACGACCCCAAACCTGATCCAAAAACTCACTACCTCTGAAATCAAGCATGCACCAGCCCCGTCTTCTCAATCTGACGATGTAATGTTTTGTAAACGCTCCAAGTGTAATTGAAGACGAGGAATGTAAAGGTGTGAACGCATGCCAGTGAGTTAACAGTATGTGTACACACATTGAGTGTGTGAGACACACTTCCCTTGGTTCAGTCTGCGATCACACACAGATGACAGCACTCAGCCTCTGTCTTGTAATAGGATAACAGCCACAGTGGTAATCCAATAGCTGCTTCATTTGCTATAGAGCACATGTGTGAATGAGAATGACAGGATAAGACGGACTGCGACTGAGGGTCACTCTGTGAGTGTCTTTAGGCTGGGCAACATTTTAGTTTGGTGCAGTAAAAGAGTTCTGACGAACAAATTACGAATGTTCATTTTCTACAAGAGGGCGTGTTTGCACACATGTCAACATTCAGTGTTTTAGTGTAATGATGTCTGTTATGTTTTAAAGCACTTTTTGAAGCAATGGCATCCACGGTTGCACATTTAGATGTTCAGATTACTTCACAATAGTTCTTTATCCTCTGAGGCAGTTTTACAAGTGAACAGACAGAAAAGAATCAATGATTAACGTATACAGGAGCCCAGTGGGCAGGGTGTGGATAATATGAATACAAAACCAATCAACTCGTGGATGGGAAAAAAAAAAAGATGTTGGAGTTACATTATGTATTTAGAAAAGATTGACAAAAAAGGATGGTTTGGGAGAGCCATGAGCTCCTAATCTGGCTTGCACTGACTTTTTTTGGTCCCTTGGCAACTTCATGAATCTGTGTTTGATACCATAGTTGAGCAACCCCCCCCGAAAAAATTTCAAAAAAGTTCGACAAGGAGTTTTATGTGGGTAATGTAAGCACTAGATTTGGCAAGAAAGAAGTCTGGTAAGATTGGATATGAAGCTGTTATCCAATCCAATTCATGACAACTTGTGTTTTTTTTTGGAATTTTAGCCATTTCTATAGCTTATCATTATGTTGTATTCATGAAAATAACTGTGGAGATCTGGGAACAAAGTGAGTCTACTTTAATATTAATTTCTTTTGTTAAAAGTCAGATGGGCAAGAAACGCTTTAAGTAAAAACATCAATGGTTTAGACAGATTATCTGGAGCGAAAAGACTTAAATTTTACTCCCACTAGCGGTATTACTGTTGGGACCGATGTTGCAAAGACAACCGATTGCTTTCCGTTTCTCTGAGCCTTAAAACTACCACAGTTACTTCGGTTCTTTCAATGTCTGCCATTTCTACTACTGGAAATAGCAACTGCTAAGAAATTACACTGATACTCTTTAGTAACTGGGAATAGCTACTAATAATGATCAGGGAAAACAAAAGTGCTATCTTCTTTTATGGTTGCACAATGGCTTACATTTCCTTTGTGCCATAAATCAAACCGTCCTTGTCTCAGGACATCATACTCGGTGGAGGACAGAATTGCACAGTGAGCGCAAGGCTTGTGAGAAACCACTCTAAAGGCTGATGGTGACATTCTCTGGCTATTACAGTGTACAATAAACATTTACTTCAATAGATTTAAGAAAAAAAAACTTTATTCATAATAATCTGTAAATGTTCAAGAAAACTGCACATGCATGACTACTGCGAGGCTAGTGAGTCAAAGCTGAACCCAGCGTGTGTAAACTATAATGTATTTTTAAAAAAGACATCTTCATCCCAATTTTACTATTCAAATACATAATTTGACTAACCTGGGGTATTGTTTAAAACCTCTGGTTGCATGTGTCATGTGAAAGGGATGAGAGAGGGGATGACATGCTGCAAAGGACAGCAAGTTAAACGCAAACCTACAGCCACTGTGGCGAGATCACAACCTTAGTAAATAGGGCACTTGCTCTACCAGGTCTACAGACTTCTTTACTGCATTACCACAAACCAGCAATAAACTTGGTGAGCGTCACTACAGTGAGTGATTGTTTTTGGTATGACAAATGGAAATACCAATACACCAAAACTATAAAATAAGACCAAAATTATAATAAAATGGAACTGTCCTTTAACGGTGTTTGCATCTATCTATAGAAGCTTCATTGGGACAGGTATTACATGCATCCATTAGCTAATAAATAACAATCCTGTAATTTGCAAAACAGTAAGATACAGATCATGGATTCACTAATACACCTATAGTCTTATTGTAAACTGACACAGGGCATATACAGTAACACATATACACTTAGACTGTGTGTTATAACAATACTGTACTGTTATCAACAGAAATATAAATACCCTATAACCTATTTTAATGAAACAAAATATGCCAACATGCCCAATGCATCAGTTTTAGGACCTTGACACACTCAGCTAGTTGTCAGTCATTGGTCAATGTCAGGCCTTCGGTGAGCATCTGTTGCCCCAGTTTTGGCGGTGTGTCCCGCACCATTTGCACTAGTCAGCCCGTGATGGCTTTTTCTCAGCCGATTTAGCATGTTGAATCGGAGTCAGAGTTGTCGGAGCCTGTTGGTGAATGAAATCACTCTGATTGGTTGTTCAGCTCAACATATGAAAAAAGATAAACTTGTTAAATGAGATAATATTTTTTTTTATATACATTGAGCTCTTAAGCCGAAACTGGTCGTAACTGTCTGTGTTAATGTTCACAAGCGCACAGTAAATATCATTCGTTCTTTCAACATCAGGCTGTGCTGTTAATGTGCTAATTGGCTAACGAGTGTCTTGAATCCGTCCTGTCAGTCTTCCAGTGACAAATGCAGACTACCGCCACCTGCTGGTATGGAGAGATATTTCCTCTCATGCAGGCACAGAACGTGCATGTGTGTTGGCCGTTGGCTGCAGTCTTCATGTACAATCTTTTGACAGGCAATGACAGGCAACAAACAGTCGACCTCGTCGTCAGTTGTTCTTTAATTTTGTTTTTTTGTGGCTGGGCCTTTACATAAAGTACTTTGCAAAAGTCTGAAAAGTTTTCCAATTTATATGAGGAAATATCTGATCAAACAAAAAGCAAAAACAGCCTAAAAATCAGATTCAATGGCAACTCTTACATACTCTGTGCTATAGGGGCATAGTTTGGTTTGAACCCAAAAAGTCTTGAGGTTGGAGCTCTGAGCTTCACTTCCACAGCTGTGACGAGCAGCTCTGCATGCTCATAGGTTCATAAACCTTGACGTGAGAAACAGGATACCAGGCTTAATGAAAAGACCTCAAACAGACTGCGATTCAAACCACAAGGCACATATTTCAGTGAATGGTAGTGTTTTGAAGGGTGGACGCCGCCATAAATAGCCATCTGTGGTGGTGGAGATGACTTGACTGGGACGGTGGATGATGATGTCATCTTCACTGTTGTGGAACGGCTTTAGTTTCATATTGACATTTTTTTTCTTTTTGGTCGTCAGCAAAAAATAGAAAATACTTCCACGCTTATGGAAGTGAATGAGTGGCTACTTGTCCAAGTTTGAGGAATAGGATAATTAAACTAGAAAGGGAGTGCAAGTCAAAGTCTGCTGTCAAATAAATCTGTGCACTGCAGGGAAAGTTTTTTAAAAATAGTTTCTCAAGTATGCACAGATTTGAGGCAAGGAGCTGGTTGGAAGAGAGGTTTCTGTTTCATCTTGTCCAAGCCTGCCTTCATGCACATGCACACTCACTTTGAATCCCCACAGGGGGAAAAAGTGAGCTCTCTCACACACACACCTACAGCATCAGATATTTGTGGACAGAGGTCTAAAGAGTAATGGATCAATAACAGAATTACAGACACAACGGAGCAAAAAAGAAATCAAGAGAAAACATGGAAGGCAAAAGAAAAAACAGTGCAATTAAGCAAAAGGGAGTGAGAGAAAGTCAAACTGGCAGATGAGCAGCACTCACCCTGTCGAGAGAGTCGACACTGGCTCAAGAGGCAGCAGTAGGTCCTTACGTGAGTGAAAAAAAGTTCTCACGTCTGGGGGGCAAAAAAAAAAAAAAATCTAACCAAAAAAATCACTTGTCTTGCTTTATCTTAAGCACATGGATCAACACTGACCTCTACACACACATGCACACCAACACACACACAGCCCGTCCTCGATCGTACTACACTACTGTCCGAGCAGAGTCCTGACCGAGCTTCTTCTTTGATGTGCACACAGACAGTCAGAGGAGACGATGTGTGCGTGTGCAGCATGAAGCCGAATGCGTGTGTGAACAAGCAGGAGGGGAGAGCGCGGGAGTGTGTACACTCCCTGAGAGGGAGGTGACTACAAGGAGAGAGAGAGAGGAGAGAGAGAGAGAGGGCAGGTAATCACACTCCCCCTCTCTCTCTCTGAGTGCCGCTCCCTCTCTTCACTCCTCCACAGTGTTTGCTCAATCAGGATTTTTTGCTCCATCTTTCAGGAGAAGGAGAAGTCAAGAGGAGGGTTAGTTCCTCTTCACTCTTGTTGCGCAATAATAAAATAGCCTACTTGTCAGATTTGTCTTTTTTCTAAATTCATAACTAATAAAAACACACTATACTCAGAAGCGTTAAGTTTATTTGCGTGGCACCTTTTAAACATCAAGTCAATTCAAAGTTCTTACTTTAAGGCAAATCAATGATGAATACTTGAGTTTGTTAAGAAAACTTTGTTTTGCTTGAATGCCTCCACAAAGTGAACCAAGAGTCTAAAATCAGGGACAATTCTTGAAGAACACACTGAACATCAAAGTATAATCAAAGTCTCAGGCCTCGTCCACATGGACACAGACTTTTTGAAAATGTTTTTTCCCCCTCCATGTTTCTAAAATTCTCGTCCACATAAGCACTGTTATAAAAAAGCAATCCATGTACAAATGAAAAGGCAAAACACAACTGAAGCTTGTGTTAAAAGATGCCAAACCAACAGGCCAGGATATAACTGTAACCCAAAAGTCACGCAAAGAAGACAAAGAAGATGTTGGCCAATAAGAAGCCTGAAAAAAGGTATTACAGGAAGACAACCTATATTTATACATACATTGTTTCAGTCAGTGGTAGCACCACACAGTAAAGTAAATAGTGCAGCAAGTTACTACAAATTTATGGTGGGGAATGAAAGCACAGTAGTGCAGTCCATTAATCAAAAGCAGGAGATCCCACATGGTCTAGAGGTGGTTTGAAGGGCCACACAATAATTAAGAATTGGACTTTCAAAAAGCTGAGAAACCTGCAAGTAGTGCTGCAACTAACGATTATTTTTTGATTAATTGTTAAAAGAAATGTCAAAAAGTACTCCCTTAACATTGTTTGATTTGTCCAACCACAATCCAAAACCCAAACATATTTTTTTACAATAATTATTGATATGACAAAGAAAAACAGAAAATAATCACATCTGAGAAAATGAAACCAGCAAATATTAAACATAAGTAGCATTTTACTTGTAAAGTGACTCAAAATATCAAATTAATAGCAGTTCATTTTCTTCAAACATTAATCAAACATTATCGATTAATGTTTGATTATTCTTTGAGGCTGCAATATCCTGACTTTAAGTCTTTAGTATTGTGTGGGTTTAAAGCACTACACTGGATCCTATATGTACCATAATGCATTTCAAAAACATTTTTTGTTAGATGCTCCCAAACTGATGAAGTTTTTTATAGTTCATATTAACTGTATAATAAAGGCTTTCTGTGGAACCAAACTGAAAGTTTTCATAAACACATAAACTGATATTCATGTGTAAAATTGGTAGAATGCCCCTTCAAAAACGTTAATCCCCCCTGTCACCTCCATACCGTCTCCCATATAATAATAAAGACAAAAATGCAGTTTTTAATTGAAAGAGACTTTTTCTTTGCATACATGACTGTTGGCTCTCTGAAAAATCCTCACTTATTGTATGTCTTTTCATTCATTCATTAGTTACACTGTAAGAGTGAAGGCCAGTTGTTCTCCGCTACCAACTAATATTTCCTTTTAATGTTAAAATCTCTGGCAGTCCCTCTCAAACCATCTGTCCTCTGTGAAGTCCAGTCTGACGCTCCTCACACTTAAGAACCTTCAAGTTAAAGAAAAAAGGTTCGAGGTGCACTCAAAATTAAATTGGCTGAACTGTTTGGCAGAAATCCCAGCTGCTACAAAACCCATCCGGCCGTTCACATGGCTTCAGCTGGACAGCGGTGGTTATCACTCCAGGTCAAACTGAAGCATTACGTAATAGCACATTAGCACTGGAGGCTAGAAGAGCTAACAGGTCGATAAGAGGGCGGGCTGAAATATGCCGGCCTTCACACGGTCAAACGGGGGTGTAGCCCTGTGGCTGATCAATTGTTGTTATTGCACAAACGTGCATGCCTGCACGCCAGTTTTAAAGCACACAGACCATCATGAGGGTTTATTCCTTCACCTGCACTGATTAGATGTGATGCTATCTGTGAGGTGCAGATATTTAAGGCTAACTTATCCAGTGTTGTTGTGTTTCAGATATTTAATGCTGGTTTAATGGCTTAAAAAAAAAAATTACCTTTCTCAGTTTCATCTTAAATCTGCAGTCTTGTAAGTGTTAAACTTTTTTGTTTACTGTCTTGTGTACCCATGCAAAAGAGAGTGAACTGCTCTCATTAGACCGCCCTGTACAAATATAGGTTGAATTAATTAACTAAATTATCAAAGTCAAAGTGACAATAAGACACTGTGACAAGAAAGTCCTGCATCTGAAATTGTTTTTTAGTGCAAAGTTGCACAGTTCAAAGTTGTTCAAATGTGCTTCACAGATTTTGGATCAGAAAAACAGTGTTTAAGTACAGAAATATAATCGGCTAAATCATTATCATTGTGCAGCATGGCCTCTTTTTAAGTGCTGAATATTATGTTGAATCATTTCTACTGATGCATTCATGTTCAAGCTAAAGTTGGGTTGATTTCCAGTTTTGTTGGTCCAGCGTACCAGCTTAAACCGGTTTGATTTTATACAAACCAGCTGAACCGGCATTTGTCATTATGACACAGTGTGGCCAATTAAAAAGTAGCCTGCACCTGCATGACATATTATCATAATAATCATACAAACAGAGCCACTCGTGTCTCACAGACTGTGAGTAGAGCATGGCTAAATGAAAGAGATCAAATTTCAGCAGAGATGGAAGAAAGCAGGTGCATGTTGTGTTTGTTTACTAGAAAGTTCATGTGTTTTTTGGGGTGACAAGAGGTGACAAGGTGGACTTGAGACTTGTAGTCTCTCAAGTAAACTAAAACAGCATCTCTATGGCAACATTTCACACTTGAATCTGACAAAAGAGGTTTCCTAAATACAGAAACACCATTTAGAGCTTAACTCAATGCCCTATTTCTATCTATTCCTGTCACTCACTTATAAAGTGTTGCAATGGATAAGGAACAGCTGAAGTATGAAGCTGAAATGAGAAATTATCTACACAGTGTCTTATTATATTACTACAAGAAACAAAATAAGGTGGCAGCTGGCCAGAAGGAGCTCGCCAAAAAGCAAAACGTTTCTGTTAAGGTAAATGACCATTGCTAATGGCAGTCTAGGCTATATAACATATTTTATGTTATTTCCATTTAATATCACAACATAAAATGTCTGTTGCCCATTTGAAAAACATAGAATGACAGCAAGTGCTCACCTTTAAGTGCTCATCTTTTAAGTAGTTACATCTCCAGCCTGATCTCAATCGCGCAGCTGATATTTATGTAGTTTGTTTACATGAAGTAACAGAAATTAAACATATGTAACAGATTCAGTGTGGACACAGATTTCAGACGTTATATTATGCTAGATGATAGTTAGACACTAGCTTTCGGTAAAGTCTGGTCCGTCGTTTGGCTTGATATCAAATCAGTCAGAAAATTCTCAAACCAGTCCAACCCTAATGTAAGCAACAATTTAATATTGTAGCTGATTTTAACTTCTGTACACACTGCTGGTGCACTTTAATCTGTGGCAATACATCATGGTTTGTAAGATGATAAAAATGTTTTTAAAATCTGCACACAAAACATGCATGTTGCAGCTTAAAGTTATATACTGCTAGAGTAAAAAGGAACTGCCACACACCCACAGATGCACACACACACGCATACACTGCTGATAAAGTCGGCCACAAACACGTCTCCCACCAAATACACAACAAAGTCCAATGGTCACACACTGTCTCTGAGATAAGAAACAAACTGGTACAGATGTGGCTGGCTCATCAAAGACAGAGTTTGACTCAACAATTTCCGAAAGCATTCAATACACAACATCAATCGTCAAATGTTACCCCATTAATATGTAGATTTTTAACTCTTCAACCAGACAGATACACAATGTTTGTTTAAATAACTTCCTGGTAGAAAACCCTTGCATCGCATACAAGGGCAAACGCTGCCTCAGTTGGTTGATTTTTAGAAACCTAAAAAAGGTCCACAAAAAAAAAAAAAATTAATATATAATAAGTGTACGCTATTTTAAAAATATGTTCACTGCTTTACATTGCCCAATGCAGCCCTTTCTGTCCAGGAACTGAGGCCATTATTAGAACAAGGGAGATGCTGGTTGACTGCTGCCTCACTCACTTAATGTAAAAGCAGAAAAAATATTTTAAATATACTTAAACTGAGACATTTTGCTGCAGCTCCTGTCCTGGCTTCTGTGCTGGTAGATTTGGTTTATCAAAACATACTTCACCTGACTCACCACTTGGTCAATGGACTTGTTTAATGCATTGTGTCTTTTTGAAATGTTTTTCACAGTTTCTGCTCATGAGATGGATACAGTCTTTTTTAAAATAAACTTTCATTTTATTTTTATTAACCTTAATTTAAACAGGAATAGTCCTATTGAAATTCAAAATCTTTTTTTTTTTCAAGGGAGTCCTGGCCAACACAGCAGCATGATGAATTTCACAAAAGAACAAACACACTTAAAGCACAACAGCAAAAAGATTTAAAAACAATCAGCCAATTAACAACAAACAACTAAAAATAGCAGCGTTCAGTAGCCCGACGTTGGTAAAACTCTTTGCATTTTAATTTTTTTCTTTGTGCAAGAAAATAATGTGACCAGCTTTAGAGTGTTAGCGCTAAACATCTTTGACTCATCATTCATGAGGGAAGTGAACAGCGGACTCCTGGGTGAAAGTCCAGGGTTTGTTGGACACATCTACCACCCCTCCTCCCACCTGCCATAAAGGGACTTTCCAGCTCCTTGTATGACGTTGCTACCAGCGGCGAATCAAACTGACCAAATCAAATCAAACCGATCAAGTGTTGGTACTTGATGAGATGAGAATAACCTCCATAATTGTAATAAAGTGGTTGTCTCCCGGAAGTGATTGTTGTTGTTAGTGATGCGGTGATTCACTCAAGACAGATACTAAAATTTCCCGGAATTACTTAGAGACGCGTGGCTGATATAATCTAAGCAAACATGACACACACACACAGATCACCATGCCAAAGGTGTGGTCGAGATATCAAGCAGGCAGACAATGTTTGATTGGACAGTGCCGCCATATTTCTGCTCCTCTTATCAAAACAGACAGTCAGCTCTGATTTATGAACTCTTTACTGGCAGCCGAGGCTCCGTTTATTGTCACACTGTATTCCCTCTAATTCATCTCTTGGCTCTGGATTAAACCTTGGCGTTTCTAGTGTGTGTGTGTGTGTGTGTGTGTGTGTGTGTGTGTGTGTGTGTGTGAGTGTGAGTGTGTGTGTGTGTGTGTGCGCGCATGTGTGTGTTTCAATTATCAATAAGGACAGGGCAGGAGTCCTAAAGGCCTCTGACTCTTTCCAAAGAGCTCAAACCACAAAGGCTCACTCTCTAATGACAGATCACACAGTCGCAGACTAATAGCTGGCTGCTGTGAGAAAATAAGCCCGAGCCTTTGACACCACAGAGACACAATGACCTTCCCTTCCTCACTTTGTCATTCCTGATTAGCCGTCTGACTCTGTTTTGACTGTAAAACACCTGGTTTCAGTGCCAAGTGCAATCCTATGTTTCAGATTGCAGCCTGGAGTGAGGTTTTTGCTCTCTGCACTTGAGCGGAGTGTTTTTCACTGTGGGCTTTAAATGCTTGAGTGTTTGCACCAACTGAGCAAATAGTGCAGTCCCATTCAAGCATATACTTAGCTGAACAGGTGCAGTCAATAACTGAATAAGTCAACTGGAGCTATTGACATCCAGTATACACAGAAACCTCCATTAAAGACAGATTAATTTACATGTGTCACTCAGAGAGCAAATACATGACTAAATGACTGCAGGGCAACACCTTCCCCTGAATAAAAAACATTTTAAATTACTTAGTATGGCACTAAAATGAGTATTGAGCACACAAAAAAAGCAAAGTTGAGCTTTTTTCAATGTATCTTTCATTTGCATATTGATGTATGCTCTGGTTTAGTGCTTCACAGTACAAATGAGGAGCCACAGCTGCACAGACACACAGGAAAGACACTGATCCAAGAAGTCGTTACTAGAGCCTGACCAAAATATCAGCCAGCAGATTATATCAGACGATACTGGCCCATCACAGATATATCCATATCAGTTTATATGTTGCCCGATATGCACAATATGAAATGTTTATTTTTAACACCAGTGAATGAAGAAAAAGATGCTTAAAGTAAATTCAAGTTATAAAGTTTACATAAAGTTAAGTTTATTGTTAAACTGTACTGTGGAATATTCTGTCTATTGCATTGCATAATTGCATATATACAATATTGGCCAATATATTAATAGCCACATTTTTTTACACCCCAATATTGGTATCTACCCCAAAAATACAGCATCGGTCACGCTCTATTCATCACATACACTAAAATGTTCCAATTTATACAGTATGTATGTAATTCACACTCAATTTTGGGATATTGTAAGTGATTGAGGGCAATTAAAAGACTCCAATATGGCAAATAATGTAATGTAATAATAACTTTAATAGAAGCACAATTAAATGGGGCAGATAGTGGGGGGGGGTGCTCTATATTGTAAATTGATGTCTATTTTCTGCTCCAACATCTACAGTTTTACCTCCTGAGGATGATAAAGTGTTCACTGTTGACTGATCAAATTTAAATGCAACTTCCTTCCATGGGAAGAAAAAAAATTGATTTGTACTTAATGTTGAAATGAATGAAGAACGCATCCAAAATCTGTCCAAAAATGTACAGATGTTTTTTTTATTCTTTATCTCCACCAGGTGTAAGCCTGGAGGGGATCATGCGTTTGCTTGTGTGTGTGTGTGTGTGTGTGTGTGTGTGTGTGTGTGTGTGTGTGTGTGTGTGTGTGTGTGTGTGTGTGTGTGTGTGTGTGTGCCAAAACATATACATTTATATTGCAATATGCCATTAAAATGCTCTGCAACGACACTGAAATGTGCAGTGACTTTAAAATTAACACTATGAAGTGTGAGAGCAAGCTTACGTAAAGAACCACAGAAGTAAAATAAAAACATGATTGATCAAGTTTCAGATCATATTCAACTCCTGTGTCTCAACATGCAAAGGTGTAACTAAAGTATGCTGATGCAATCACTAGGTTGCATCTTTTGCCACAGGGTTTCTCCACATTTTCCATTTCAAAATTCCATACGCATCCAGACTTCTCTGTAGATTTTACAGACCTGTACAGATTTTACAGATCTGTAACATCTGAAAACAAACTGGCAGCCCTCAGAAAACTTGCATTGTGGCTGATTAGATATATTAGATATAGATATTAGATATTAGATTACTATCTCATATATATATCTTATACTATATATTTTTTCTGTTTATAAATAAGAACCAAAAATGAGTTAAAAAAAAGTTCTAAGTTAAATAACTTAATTTCCACCAGATCTGTGCAGCTTTGCTTATTTCAGTGTGTCCATGCAAATGACCATAACCGCAGCCGTAAAGGTTACCTCTGACAGAAATTAAATCCAAACATATTAATGCATATTCTTTCAAACTAATTCGGTCGTGGATGTTGGATTTGCAAAAAATAAAAAAAATAATTAATTTAAAGAAAAGAAAAAAAAAACACTGTTAGACTTGATGCAAGCTCATACGACTGAAGGTCTCTGACCGATGATTCAAATCTCTGACTTTCAAGTGGCAGCCCTACATACGTCTTTGCCTCACTTTCTATGACATACAGCTTGCTTCTGCTCAAACAGCAGCAACAGCAACATGTTGGCTGTGCTGGCTGCCGGCTCCAAACACCATGAAAAACATTCTGCTTTGATCAGTTTATATTTAGAAATGCTGAATTTTACATTTTAGAAAACAGAAGAGGGCAATAGTCTGTAAACCCAAATATAATTCCACACTCTTTTTTTCTGTACTTATGCAGACCTGGAAATTACAAAAAATTAATACTTTTCCATACAGTGCAAGAACCCTGTTGCCACCCAAAGTTTGTTTCCAGATCCTGTATCAGAAAATAAAAATCAAAAAGCCTCCCTAAGTGTCTGAGGTGATGATCGGCTGAGTTTTTAAAAAGGTGATGGCAATCAGCAAACAGGAAGTTATGTGGGCAACCAAGTATTTGATAAGATGACCAACAGTCATTTTGAAACTATGTTGCTGATGTCTGCGGTTCTGAATAAAGAGCCACATTTCATCAGATGGACGACTGAAGTACACTGTGTGACGGTGATCTCACCTCCTGGTAGCTTAAATGTTACATGACTCACGTGTTAACATGCCTGTGCAGCGCACCTCATTCTTTCATATCTGATTCACTCCAATAAATGCATCAACACAGCTGTTCCTGTTCAGTGATATCACAGCCTCACTAACCTCCTTACATCAAGTTTGGCAGCAAAACACAGTTTGTGCAGCCAATAATCTCTGAATTCACATCAAAAGAATCACTCAGGAAAAAATGCATTGCACTCACTTTTAAAGATCAAGACCCACATCGAAGTTAAAATCCTATTACTGAGACGTATTTATGTGTTCTTTGATTACTGTAGACATAAAGAATTTAATCTTTCAGACAAACACATCTGGCATCCAGAATTACTACTAAACGCTGGGTTTGATGAGCTGGAAACCAGATCAATTTCTTTACTGGTTTACGGTAAAAGGGTCCAGCCTGCAGATACACTGGATGGAGGCTGCAGAGCAACAACACGTGATGATCAGAGAGACACAGCTCCACAAACCCGGGGCACATAACAGTATTTCAGGTACTCCAATATTTTGTTGCAGTTTGTCAAGTAGGCCTTTATTTAGCTGTTTGCTAAATGAAACTAGAAGCACAACTAAAATCACATTTCTGTCAATTTCCACTCACTACATGCAGCATCTTTTCAAAATAAACTTCCGTGTTCACAGGAAATGTAGATTTGGTCACCAAAACTACTTTGGGTCTGGACAACAAAACTACTTTGGGTCTGGACAACAAAACTACTTTGTTCGGTTTAGAAGATCATTTAAAGGTCATGATTTGGGTTAAAGGTACGGGTACAGGTACGTCTGTTACATAATTTTAACAAGTGTGAACTAGTATGTCAAGATGGAAGTGACATATGTCACATGACTTTGTTAGACTAAAATTACCGCCACATGGTTGCATGCCACCATGATTTAGTCAAGTTGCACTTACAGTTTATATCCATGTCTGCGAAATTATGGACGGCTCACACACATCAGTTAAGTACACAACCAAATTCCTCCCCTTCTGTGCCTGAGTTATGGTGTTGAGTAATGACCCAAAAAAAGGTGTTTTTGTAGTATATTATGATGTCAAAAGGAAGTTGGCCTGAGTTAAGCCCAAAAATATGTTTTTTGAGGTCAAATATATCTTGACCTTTGACTACCAGAACCTAACCAGTTTATTCCTGTCCAAGTGAATGTTTGTGTCAGATTTGAGGAAACTCCCTTAGAGCGCTTTTGAGATATCACATCCATTAAAGTGTGATGGACAGAAACCCTAAAAACGTATCTGGCCATGGCTATCGTATAAAAAAAAACATTTCACAAGTTTAAAATGTACTAAACAATATAAGCTCATGTCTTCTGATGCCTTCATTTTCCTTCTATTCTGTGCAGCTGGAGCACATGAAATGTTTCCATGTCTCCTAATTTGACAGAAGAAAAAAAAACCCGAAAAGAAGCACATAAGATGCTGCCCCATTAAGAAATTGCAGGCTATTTAAACTTGAAAAGAAAATTCTCCCCCATATCATATGAGGTAATTATAATTATGGATCATGTCACACTGTAGCACAGAGGAAAGAGTGTGTCTCAGGTCGTAGCCTCCAGAGGGTCTCTGTTATCTCGTATTAATTACAGCTAAGCCGAGCTGCTCTGCAGACAGCCAGTGGCCTCTGCAGCAGAAGCTCCTGACACAATTAAAAATATTCAGCATCAAAGCGAAGAAGGAAGAGGAAAAAAGATGTGCAAAGGCACAAAAGGAGGTTTGATGTTCTAAAATTAGCTCAAGCAGCTCTGCCTTAGGATTTGATATGTTAAAGAGATGCATTTTATAGCAGAATTTACTATCTGTGATAAATATTAAATGACAGATAGACTGAAGGACGATCAATTATTCAGCAAAGGCAACAAGCTTCTTCCTCAGCGCAGACCAAACAAGTGACACTTAAATTAATACGGTGAGTCTCAGCGGCCAAGGCCACCCATCCATCCAACCATAGTGACTGTAGTCAAGGTGAGTTTCACTTTCTGTGACTCAAAGGGATTAGCCCGCCTTTATATAGGCACAGCCTCTCCCTATAAACAATTCACAGACGGCGTGCTGCTGCAGTGCACGCTCCACTATCAGGCTGAGGGACGCTAATCAGATCACCCACATTAGCTAACTGCATTAACGTGCTGTGATACTCGACACACAGAATGTGCAGCTCGCTGCCGTGTTGTGTCTGACATCTCAAACTGCAGAGTAAAACGTCTAGAAGAATACTTTGAGGAGTACAATCACAACATACTAAACATGATACTCTCATCTCGTGTAATTTTGTGTTTCTGTTTTATTTTTCATTATTTTAGATTAGTTTCTCCTGTCATGTTGTTATCTGGGTCATGTGATGACCTTTCATTGGTTCCTGTTACTATATAGGTGAGGCCACACCCTGATTGTCTGTTTTAAAAGGCCTGACAAGGACCTGCAGTATTGGAGGCAGCTCTTTTAATGATTTAGACACTATTAAAAAAGGCTTTTTAATATTTCATTTCTCCTTTATATATTTTTTGGAGTACCTGGATTTCCTTCCTGTGATACCAAACATGAATGTTTGTACCAAACTTAATGGTTATCCACCCAACAGAAGTCATGACATTTCACTGAAAACTAATCTCTATAATCAGAGTAAGAAATACTTAATTAATCCCGCAGGCTGGGGGGTGGGGGGGTTGTGATGCATTACAGAGAAAACACAGAGAATGGTAGGATTAAGAGATATGCAAAAATATAAAAATGTGCATTGTGCTACATTAGCATTAGCATACAAACACACACCTCACCTGCTCACACTACTGCCACTACCACTCACTAAGCTAGACTGTTACCACAGCGCCATTAGACTTGACGATAAATCCTCTGCAAGCTGGAAACAAACTAACAGCTCTCCAGTTCGCATATCAACAGTATATACAAATCGCAATAGTGCTCCATGGTGGCAAAATGAGACTAATGGTCAGGAGCTCTGTAAAAGCCTGGCTCTGTGTGTGTGTGTGTGTGTGAGAGAGAGAGAGTGGCGGAGAAATGTTAGAGAGAGCTAGAGAGCAGAAAAACTGGTCACTTGACCGCTGACCTGGCGGATCACCAAAAACATAGGGTTCACCCTCAGGGGACCATATATGTTTGGACAAAATGTCTTTAAAATCGGTCCAATAGTTGCTGAGATATTTCAGTTTTCACCAGTGGCCGACCAAAGCTGCCATCACTGTTTTGCGATAAGAAGCAGCAGAGGCATTCACTCTGTCGCTCTTGTCAAGTCTAACAAACGAATACACAGTCATCTAATCAGGGAACAAACATACATCTGCTCTGACAGCATTTTTCATGAGGTACAACCATTACGGTTACTTTAGGGCTCTGGGATCAATATGGTGCGCACACAAACACAAACACACACACACACACACACACACACACACACACACACACACACACACACACACACACACGTACGTGTAAGAGGCCATCTACTTCTCTTCATGAATAATGAATTAGACTCTGCTGACCCATCTGCTCCTCGATTAAGACCCTCTGACTGCAGAAAACAGCACAAGCTGAACATTGCTGCTTAAATAAACAAATCCTGTAGCTGCTGATGGACTTTAAGATCAATTTAACATTAATGAAAAAAAAAGCTGTAAGACAGCATTGGATCCCAACCTGGGAATCACAGGATGATTAACAAGTAAAGTGACAAACATATCTACATTTCTCTTACTTTTGCTCTCTTATTTTCCTGTGAAATACTGTAGGTTCTGCCTATTTAGGCCTGTAAAACACAGTGAAAATAATCTGAGAAGGTTAAAAAAAGATCAGTTTTCTCTGGTGTTCATAGCTCATGTAAATACGTAAATCAAGGATTCTCAACTTGTTTTGCCCAGGGGGCACTTTTGTGGGCTGACAGGAGGCCAGGGGCCCGTAACTATACAAACATCAATATTAATATACAAACAATTAGCCCAGACCTCTGTCAGGGGACCCTCCCCTTGCACTTCCTTGCACTTATTTTAATGCACAACCTCTATTTTGATGCCTTTCTATGCACAATGGCATCTATTTTCATTCAAAATACGAGAAAAAAATACATTTATTTTCATTGTGAATTATGGTCAGCAGGTCACCCGGCACACCTACAGTTGAGTATCACTGACATGAATTAATGTTAGTTTGTTGTAATGGCTGGGAACAACCACCTGCTCATATTTTAATATATTCATGAATTGGTTTCATTATAAAAATGCATTAAAAGTATTTTTATTCTATTTATATTCAATGCACTTCAACTAAGTGGAATATTTAAATACATATGTGCATTATATCCTGAATATGTGCAAAATTATCATTATGTGTAATATGTATATTATATTTATTCAACTTTAATACCCTGTTTTTTAAATGTATTTGTTTTTATACTTAAGAAATATAGTCTTTAATGTGTCTGCTTGTTTGTGAAGTTTCAGCATGCACCACTGGAGACACCTAGTTTTGTTGTTCAGCTGTACAATGAAAATAAAGGCATTGAATAATTAAGCCTGAACATATGAACTCTTAAACGAGTGAGCAGGGGGAAGGTACGGGATGAACAGAAAACATTTTCAAAACACATTTTTTATGTTTTTCTTGTGTTGCATTAATTGAGCAGATGCCATTTCCAGCTGCCAGGATAAGAAAGAGTCTCAATTTGAGAAGTGGGTTAAAATGGTGCAGCTGGCAGATTATTTTTTAATCCAGGCTGACAGAGGAGTGAAAAATATGACGTTCCAGGTTTTTCAAAGTTTGCCAGGCGTTTATTTTCTAGAAAAGGGATCCTTAGGTCTGTGACGCAAAAGTAAAGCTAATGCATGAGAGGCTGCAGAAAATGAAGGGTTAACCAACAATGTCATATTGTTTTATTCTGTGTCCTACTGGTGCGCTGAAATTTCCTATCTCCCTTATGTTTGTGGCCTTCACAGCACCTCCTCCCTGCAGCCTGAAAAACTTGTACAAGAGCACAGTGCGCTTTACATTGCACAAATCCAGACTCTCTCTCCCTCTCTATTTTTTAAGTAATCCCCTCCCTGTTCGCCCCACGTGGGAGCAGATAATCCTCAAACAGTCGGACAGCTGTCATGTCAGAAACGTGCAGGACAACCTGCCACCACTGATCTGAGTGGCAGTGATGTAACACTAAAGACTGGAGACACAGACAGGTCTTTTTAAGCTATTGTTGAAGAAGTCATTAAACTGTACTGTTCAAATAAGCCAATCCTGCAGTGACAGGACACAGCAGGAGCTGGTTTAGCTCGGGGGGAGCTAGTGGTCTTCAGGCAGTCTGTGTGTGACAATAACAGTGAGAGGTTCTGCGGTCACGTGCAGACTCTCCCGTTACATAAGGGCATTTTAGGATTTCCTAAACCATTGTCAGGACGCATACAGTAATCATCCTTAACATCCACCAGCAGATTGTTTCCTAAAGCCTCTGCACTCAAATATGGCAGATTTGTTTGAACCTGTTTGGTTGCTGCCCTGAGAGCATCGAGCAAGTGAAAAACATCATATAAAAATCATCATCACTGTGATTTCAAAGATTAGAGTTGTTTACGACAGAAAGTGTCGGATGATGAACCCACTTTATCTTTATACAGCTCCCCCATCTGATGAAAAGTGTTGATAATGACGCAGATCAGAATTATATCTTGATGCAAAACAAGAGGATAAAGAGAGGAATCAAGACAAAACTGAGCTGAAACAATCAATAGAAAATCAACTGGCAATTTTGATCATCAATTAATCATTTGAGATTATTTTTAAATGTGTCAAAAGCTTATTAAATGTAAAGATTTGCTGTTTTTCGGTTTCAAGACTGTCAGTTAAACCAAACATCTGAAAGGACATCACCTCAAATTGTGCCATTTCTCTTCATTTTATAGACAATTGATGAATAATATAGGCAGAATAATATGTAATGAAAAGAAATTTGTATTTGAAGCCATGACACTGAAATTAAACTGCCCACATTCCTATTAGCTCTGGTGACCACTAGCTGATGGTGTGTTATGTAAGATAATGTTAGTACAGATTAGTGGTTGGGGAAAAAATAGATACAGCATTGTATCACAATATTTTCTGCGGCTATACTGTCTCAATACACAGACATGTAAGTATCAATATTTTGTTACATAAATTATTAATGTTGCAAATACCATTTAAGCTTTTGGTGGCCTGCTAGAAAAATAAAAACAGTTGCTTTTTCAGTCCACATGTTGCTGGAATAAAAATAATTGAAGTGAGATGAACAGACTGAAAACAGTCTTTCCTTAATTTGCAGCCAAAAAATGGTAATAAATCGTATGTTTTTGGATTACTGAGCATATTGGAAAACATTAAAATCACAATAATGTCATAATACGGTGATAATATCATATCAGGGGCCTCTGGTGATTCCCACCCTTAGCACACATAATGCTGAAAAACAGACTTTATGACTCTTTATACTTGCGTTACTGTTACACGACATTTTAGCATTAAACATTATTCTGTAATGTTTAATGTTTTATGTGCATCTTTACAAAGAATGCACGGAAAACACTATTATGATTCTAGGATGACAAACTTTTTATGACAAAATCTTACATTTTACAAGAACAGAGTGCCTCATTTTACATATTTCTGGATAAAATAATTTGTCTATGACTCCAGAAAGATACATTTTAAGTCTGAGTTTGAGAGCAGGAGGAAAAAACAACATGACAGAGAGGCAGGTCTTCATGAGGTTCAGTGAGGAGTGAACCACATGGGGAGTGGTGGTCGAGGAGGAGTCAGATTTGAGGCCCCTGGTGGCTTTGTTCTGGGCCTATAGTCATGTATGAGGCATTATTTAGTGGCAACATCAGGTTTTCCTCCTCCACCACCTCGAGGCACAATGAGTGTTTTGACTTTGAAGCAACAGAGGACATGAGAGGTGACCTCATTCACCTTTAGGTAGTTTCTAACTTGTTCCTAAATCAGTGACATAATCCAGCATAAAGACAAATAGGATATTTATAACACACGTGCACACGCACATGCGCGTGCGCGCACACACACACAGTGATAGTTGCTGGTAGGACAAAACAGCTAATAAATTTGTTGGTTACAGCAGCTCAAATTAGGTCTGCAACTAACAATTATTTATCATTTGTAGTTCATCTGTCCACTTTTTTTTTGATGATAAATCATTTAATCATTTTGTCAATAAAATGTCAACAACCTGTATATAAATACAACCTACAGCCAAAAGTCCAAAGCTATACAGTTAATTCATTCATTTTTATTATTTTCATTATTTATTAATTTACATGTAGGTCTATACCAAAGAAAATCATGATTTTTTTCTTTCACATTTAAGAAACATGAAACAAACAAGCTTTTTTTTTTGCTTAAGAAAAGACTAAAAAGTTTATTCAGTGATCAAAATAGTTGGCAACTGATTTTCTGTCAATCAACTAACTGATTAAACGTTGCTTTTCTCTTGTACACTTAATATCTGTGGGTTAACTAGAAAAAAAATAATTGAAGGTGGTATCACAGGCTGAAGTTGAAAGTTCATTTATCTTTTGTAGACGAGACTATTCTTATCACACAGCGGTGCTTTGAGCTAAATGTTAATGTCAGTATGTTAACTCACTAATTGTTTAGCAGGTATGTGTTTATGGTCGCCATCCCTAGTTTAGCATGTTAGCAGGTTACCGTCTGCTAATTAGCGCGAAACACAGAGTACAGCTGAGGCTGATGGGAATTCAATTAGTTTTGCAGATATTTTGTCATAAACCAAAGTAGTATACAATTTATCACTTTAACCTGTACGTGCCGCTAAAGAAAAATCAGAGGATGACTAAATTCGGTGGGGTTCATCCTCTGGGGATCGTTAGCATCTGTAATCATGCAATGAATCCTTGTTGATAGGAGTGAATAAAATATTGCCAGTGAATCATTAATAAGTCACAGACCTTCAAATTGACCATACAGCTACAGATTTTCACCATTTTGTGTTGTATTCATCATTCTGTACAAACATAGACCTCAACAGACTGACCTGGTTACACAATGACTAACAATCCTTTAATTGGTTTCTCACCTCAGTGCAGAGTGACACCTGATGATCCATCAAAGTGCCACAAACTCGACACATTCAACAGAGCAGCATGTTCACTATCTGGGCATCAGGAACAGTTGGACGTCCTCTTATCAACTGATGTCTTTGACTCATTTGCATTAAAGCGAGAATGCATCAAACCATGTAAGACTGCAACTAATATTTTTTCAAAGTCAATTAAACTGCATATTATTATATTATTTTGTTTTATAATGTATGTATTTTATCCATATATTTTAATTTAAATGTTTTTTTTTTATTTTGTATATATTTATCTTTTTTTTAAATTTATTTTCATTTAATTTTTATGTCATAGATTCTCATTTAGTTTAATTTTTTTAACTTTTATTTAATAAATATCTAATTAGAATGGTTGGAAAGAGTCTGAAACCCATGTTTTTCATTGCCAATGACTGTTTTCTACATTATTTTTGGTGCATTTGATTATAAACAACTTTACTTTTTTTTCTTGTATTTGTTTGCATGATGTCAAAAATGGAAAATATGCATGTCACAGTCACCTATAGCCCAGGGTGATGTCTTTAAATGTCTTTTTTTTTTTTGTTTTTTTTGAAAAACAATTCAATTTCAGTCTTGGCCTCAACAAAGCATATTGTTCATTTTGAATTAAAAGTCCACAAAATCCCCTGAATCCCATCTATCAATGCAGATCATTTGATGTGATTGAAAGCTCCAGATTGGCTATTTAATGAACCCAAAGATAATTAGTGTATTGTAATAAAATACTACAAAAAGAGCAAATATTTCCATCTGAGAACCGGAAGCCATTAAATTTCTTGTATTTTTGATTACAAATAGACTTAAACAAGTTGAATTCCAAAACTGACAGAAAATGCATTTTTCTGTATTTAATTTTGCGTCAATTAACTTATCAATCTGCCAGTTTTTCCAGCTCTTCTTGCCCTACTCATTTTGTCTCATTTCCAAGTGAGATTAAAAACACTGCACCTGCAGTGCAGACTACTACTTGCTATGAAAATGGCAGCGCATGTAGATGCAGCAGCCTGTAGCTCCTCAAATTCTTGCTATTTTTTTGCTATATTATGCTACTTTTTTAAACATTTTTTCGACACCATGGCCCCTTCTGCTGAAGCACAACTTTTCTACGACAGAGAAACACTTATCAACATTGGCAAAAGTTGTGTGGTGTTTGCACTGAATGCAGCAGACTGTGAAAGGATCTCCACCAACGGCATTGCCGAGCGGCCAGTCAGACTGTCTCCAGAGGGGAGAAATTAAACTGAAAACGCCGGACAAAGAGAGGGAAGAGAGCCGGCATCAGGGCGCGGCTGACTCGACTTGGATCGGGAGCTGTTCCTCGACCAAGCCTTCTTTTGGCTAATGTCTGGTTGCAGGAGAATAAAGTGAATAAGATGCGATCGAGGCTCATTCAGCAACGCTGAGACTGCTCTACGCACATCTTCACAGAGACATGGTTAACCCCTAACATCCCGGATAAAGCTATTGCACTGGATGGACCGACCTTGGTGGGAGCCATAAGGACACTAGAATCTGATGCAAATTTAAAAAATGCACTGCAGGAATTTAATAACGGCATCAGCAGCAACATGCCCAAAGAAACACATGGATTCCTCATAGTAGCTGGTGATTTTAATAAACTCATCTAACAACTCCGAAGATGTAGCAGGATCAAGGACAAACGTAATTTTGTTTAATAAACTTTGTGTAAAAATGACTAATAAACCTACCGTCTACATTCTATAATCATGAGTGTAAACATCAACAGGCGCTGTCTGAGGTAACAAAAGCACACTGTTTGTCCAGAATACAGGTTATACCTTATTTGGCAATCACTTTATTGCACAACAGCAGAGAGATACGGGTCAATAAGGCCCTCAGGCCCAAGGGCATATTTACTCAAACGCACACCTTCAATTCACAGCAGTTATTACAGCAGGTAGGACTTTGATACCTGTAACTGTTTGTGTATCATCTCAGAAACTGTTATAACGTGGGCGACAGTGAGCTGTAGTACAGGATAAACAGAAAATAACTCTGTGGAAAAACAATAGAGTCTCTGAATAACTGAGCTCCTACATAGCAAATAGCACGAGTCACAGGTTGGACAAAATGGGAGAATCTCAGGTATGTGTTAACAGTCTGTGTGATAACATGCCAGAGATAAATGGCAGTTTATGGCCAAACATGAAAGTGCACAACAGATTTCACTAGAGACACAAAGAGAACTAAAATAGAAGCAAATACACGGTCCTTAAACACAACAAACTCCTCTTCAAAAAAATGTAAAATAAAATTTAACCCAATGAAACCTAACAACATCACTTTTCTTGTGCTTCTTTTAGATGCCTTACACACATTTTTAAACCTCTGAACCCTGAGCAAATTAGTGTGATTTTTTTCAAACACGTAGAAAAAAAGGCAATGAGCAACTTAGCAAAAAAAAGAGCTAGGGCCAAATGACTAGGGGAAAAAATTGGAAAAGCCAGGGAAAAAAATTAATTGATAATAATCACAATAATTTATTTAGAATTATGTTACAGAATTATAATAATTTTAAGCACTTTTCAAGTCTTTTTTCATTATTCCCCCTTTTTAAAACTGTTTTTCAGGTAAATTTCTTACCTTTTTACTAATTAACACAACATACAATCAGTCAATAGAGACAAAAAATGACGTACAATAAAAATAAAGACAGCAAAACAAAATGGGGATACTGCACAGGCTTTCACCGATGGGTAAGAGATATGTGGTTTAAAAGAAACAGGGAGATATAGCAAAAAACATGTATGTTTTGGGTCATTTCTTCTGTTGTTGCTCATCGCTTTCTTCCCATGTATTTTTTTTTTTTAAAGAAATGAAACCAATCTGCTTTTGGTTTTAAAGTGTCAAAGGCTGGTGAGGTTTATTTTTGGCTGTGGGACTTTTCTGTTTCTCACAGGTTAGGATGCAAACTCATTAGTCTAATGCTCATTTTGGCAGGAGTTTGCCATTCGGTGGATGACAGGCCCACTTAGAAAGATCTGGAGCTGGCATGACACCTCCACACTCAACTCACACAGCGACTCATGTTGTCTCACTTCAACGCAGCACATTACAGCCTCTTACAGCCTGAAACGCTTTTCAGGCTTATGAATGAAAACCTGGTGATTTTACGACACACAGCTTTGTTAGCGCCACTAATGAAAAAATTCACGTGCATCACACCAAAGAGCGACACTTAATACATTTCAGTCCAAGTAACCTCATCAAACGTGTCCGCAGAAGCCACAGGAACTGAAAGAGAAGAGGGCAGTATTTTATATGAAACCTGCATCGACATCTCTTTTTTTTTCTTGTTTTTCTTGCATATACTCTTTAATTTTAATGTTTAATCATATGAAACTGGGCTTTTTTTCTCATTTTGCTGGGGTCCATCTGCATCTTAGTTTGAGCTAATGCTAAAAACTAGATATGGGGAATATGGATGGAATAAATGTGCGAAAGTAAAAATAATATATTTCAGATATCAATATACAGCATTACATGAAAACTAGGCAAAATTATCACAGGTGAAAAGATCGACTTATCATTTATAATAACTTATTTTTTTAATCAGAGGTTGCTTAGAATCAGTCTTGGAAAACCATACCATATTGTGGCCATATTGGTCCAAAAACAGTAATAGTGATTTATTGAGCAGATCGATATTAAACTGTACATGAGTCAAATCCGTCTTTATGCCGTGGACCGGCCTCTGTGGAAGTGATGCCACACTGGAGGAGCCCGTTGGCAGAAAGTCCTGAGTTTCTCCCACTGTTTCCACATGTGGGGAACATTAGCCTCGGGTCATTAAACACGGAGCTCTCAAACTGCTTTTTCTTTTGTCTTAAGTTTGTTTACGTCCGTCCAGACAAAAGTGAGTAAAAACAATGAACCATCTGGTGGTAAACTGGTGAACGGACAGAATACAGTCACCCACAGAGACAAATAATAGATTTCACTTCTAACTAATGATGTGTTTGCAGACATGGAGATGGCATTATGAACTGAACGGGTACGATACCGAATATTCTGGATATTGTTGCTGGTGGGACATGTGAGACAGGCGGGCGGCAACCAATGATTTTATTAATTATTATTATTTTTATTATAATTCGACTGTTCAGTCTGGCTAATAAATTGAGATTGTTTGTTTTGTCCAATAAATTAAAAAACAAAGATATTAAGTATATTGGGAGGATTACTTTTTGGCCGTTTAATCAATTAATCAATTTAATCAATTAAGCACTACACAAAAATATCATACAGTTTTTGGTAAGTGTCAGATATTTCTTGTTGAATTATGACCCACCCCAAAAAATGATTGAAATGAGTCATTTATAAATCGAGATGTGGGGATGCTTTAGGGCAGTGGTTCCCAACTGGTGGGTCACGGTACAAAAGTGGGTCACACGTCCATTCTAAATGGACGGCAAGTTACTCGTGTACGTGTCACGTTTGTAAACACTTTATTTTGGAGTACAGTGAATTTCTGGCACAGAGCTTTTTTTTTAAAGTGCCTTTTCTATTTATTCTTGCAATATTCATTTTGTGAAATAAATAATATGTGGTATTTTGTAATGTGTGGATGTTTAACTAATGACTACAGAGAAATCTGGACCCTGTGACTGGACCAACTGGGACCAGCTGGCCTTTGGGATCCTTGCAAATAAAATGAATTGTTTTATTTGGAGCTGAAACTATAAGTCAATGAATCTATCAGTCAGTCAACAGAAAATTAATCAGCATTTATGCATTTTGATTATCAATTAATTATTATATAATTTTTTCCTGCGAAAATACCTCGCATTTGCTGATTTCAGTCACTGAAGTCGCTTTTTTTTTTAAACATATATGATAATAAAAAAAATTAGATAAGATAAACTAAGAAATCCAAAGAATTCTCGTCATGATTTAGGGAATTATACTGGTCATTTTTCAAAAATATTTTGTAAGTTTGTATGACTAAAATGATTCATCATTCAGCAGTTAAAATAATTGTAGAATTGTTTGTTTTGTCCAGAGAATTATTATTAACCAGAGAAAATCCTCACATTTGAAAAGCTCAAAGCAGCATTTCTGCTTAATAAATGATGTAAACTATTAATCAGTTATCAGTAAAATTGTGGATTAATTTGTCTTTCAATCAAGTCATCAACCAATTAAATCTGAGTAGACTCGACTTTTCAGTGCTAAATATGAATTTTAGTGTAGTTTCAGTTATTTCTCAGATATATTTACCAATCTGCTGTGCATTTTTGTGATTTTTGTGCGCTGTCTCTGAAAGTAATCTGATTAAGTGGTAAAATAACATGAGGCGTGAGGAAACGTCAGGCTTTCTTAAAAAAAAAAAGAAGAATAGTTGGCTAGTTGTTGGCACATTTAGCTGATAAATTGATTAATCAATTAACAGAAAATTAATCAGCATTGAGATAAAACCAGCAATAAACGGTGACTTGCAGGCCGGGACACCTCTGTCTGCTTCATTTATAATGGTATGTTGTGACACATTTACCTTTTTCAAAAAAATGCAGTTCTTGCAATTTGGCTAATGCTCTTGGACATGTTGTGATTTTGATAATATTTCAATGAATTGTGCACCCCAAATACTCCCAATCAAAACAAAGCAGAAGACTTCTACTTTGAAAAAATTAAAGATATTTACACAAGCAATTCCCCACCAGATCTGAAGGATTGGTATCAGGCCCAATCAAGGCATTTCTTAACTGATCATGTTGATTATTTTGAGCATGTGCCCTGCATGAACAATTTCTAAAGACACATATCAGTTTGTCTACTTTCTTATTTTATTGAAAAAAAACAAAAACAAAACACTGCACTACTTGGAATTGTGGTAAGAGCCACATAAAACATGTTTACTTTGTTTACTTTGGTTTTTTTTTAAAGAAAATAATTAAAAAACTTTAAGGAACTGTTTGGATGCAGGCCTTTTTTTGTAATGCATTGCAGAGCTATGAAACTGTCACGCATATACACTGGATTGATCTCAATAACTTTAAAGTACTTGAAGTGTGAATTGTGCAGCTGTATTATCCAGGTAAGTATCGGGTCAGATACTCAGTATGAAAAGACTCAGATCAGGATTGGGGGTGAACAGAAACCTTGATTGGGACATCCCTAATTTATACCATAGAATGATGCAGAAAATGCACAAATTGGTGCAAAATAATCACCACGATGCAGGAAGTAAAGTGTTTGAAGCTCAAAAGTTTGTGGCAGAGAACCCCACCCCACAAAAAACAAGCTTTTTAATATAGGTTCCCCCAGGGTTCACATGAAACCTATGTCCTTGCTTATATGGCACTAAACCTAAAATCTTCGGATTTTGGACTGCTCTTCCTGTCACAAGCAAATCTGAAGATTACCGGTATGCTTTGGGCTCTGGGAAACAATAATGAGCATCTAGTTTTCGGGGGGGTTTTTTTTAGAACCAAAACCATTAAACACCGTCCATATTCATTTGAAGTTATGTCAGAGAGAAGATCGTTATTGATGTGATCAGCCTCAGTACAAACAGCTGTGCACTCATGATAAAACGGCACGCTATCTGCTCAGAGACTGTCGACAAGTTTAAAACACGATTAAAGGAACCCATAACTTTGTACTGCACAGATCAAAACACGTGCATTTTAAGCAACTCACGACCACAACTGTAAAACACCTCCTCGCACACTTGAACCCCGAAGCTGTGCTTTTGCTGCCCGGCTCGGTCAGAGGAGCCGCATGGCAGAGCTACACGCTGCAAGTGTGCAGCCTAAAATTAAACTGTCCGACTCTGAGCAGCACTATCCGTTTATCCCGAAGAGCAGCGCTGCAGAAACACGCCTGCAGCGGGACAAGCGTGCGCCAACATGCTGCACGAGCTCACACTGAAGTAAACTCACCTTTGAGACGGTCATATGGTGCGAGAGGCGTCGGCAGGTGGTGGCAGTTTTCCCCGGAGAGGAGCGCGTGAAGTGCAGCCGTGCAGGAGGTGGCGGTGGACGGGTCGTGTTATAACACCGGTGGTTGTGGCATGGTGGTCATTTAAAAGTCATGATGCTCGGCTCGACCTTGAGAGTCCCCAAAAATAAAAATGAAAAAAAACAAAAACAAAAGCTCACAGATAGAGCATGTCCCTCTGCGCACAGTCACCATGAAAAAAAAAGAAAACAGGAGCCCGAAGAGGAGGAGGAGGAGATGCGAATACAGGATGCGACGATGAGGAAGAAGAGGAGGGAGGAGGAAGAGCAGGGAGGGGCAATCCAGGTCGATTACGAGCATATTGTGTCACCAATGGGTGATAAAAGTGCCATTAAATGCACGTAAAAACTAATTTTTACAAATTAAAAAAAATATTTATTGAACTCCGTCAGACCCGATTTCATTCCAGTTTCCTGTAAAATGATAAAAATGAAAAATTATTATGTACATTAAAATAAATTATTTGCCCTATGTAGTCAAGTTTGCCTATTTAAATTCCATTTAAAATCTCCACCGAATTGAGTATTTCTACCTCAAACCAAAAAAGTACTATAATAATTGAAGGTCCAGTGCAGGAGCGGTGCTAGGATTTGAGGACATTTGGGGTTTAGCTCAGCTCAGTAGGGATGTCCAAGGGAGATTTTTTTTTTTTTTTTAATGAACAAGCTCTACTTTTATGCTTTTTTTTAATGCACTCCTGTCCCTCATTTACCCTTAGAAATGTTTTTGTTCAGTTAAGTGTGCTGTTTTTATTCACATTTTGTTCCTGTAAAATAGCCAAACTATCAGACTGATTTATTGTCTCAAAAAAATACATACCATAAAACTTCAAAACAAAAAGCCTGGTCCCAGTTAATGGCCCAGTCCCTTTTACTCACCCAGTGTGGCTGCATATTTTGCCAATTGGAGGTCTCTCTTAATTAGAGGCCCAGTCTGGTTGCCATGCAGTTCATTTTCATAGAAGTTCTTTGGATGTATAAAACTGAGCTGCTGGAGTTATTGTTAGCTGCTTAAATCACACATACAAATATGTATTTTTAACTTTTGTAAATATAGAAATGCCACACACATGGTTAGCCTGGTAACATTCTCCTTTATTCACTCAATTTTACTGAAACCATTAGAAGAAGGCATTACCAGCACAATAAACAAGAATAATGCAAAAAAGAGATTAGAAGATGTAGAAGACTATTTAAATAAATAGGGAAATGTCCAGTGAACTATATTCATAATTATCAGTATTGTGTATTTAAAATTATTTTACAGAATCATTGTATATAGTATTTTTTATCCCATGCCTTTCCAAGATATAAGCTTGTTAAACTCAGTGATTGAGGCAAATAATAGACCAGGCTATTCATTGAAGTTTTACGGTATGACTACTTTGTATTTTGAGCAGTTTTAATCGATCTACATTTTTATTTAAGATTTGTAGGCCATTCCCTCATCAAATAATGTGAGATGTGAGGAATCTTCAGAGAGCCTCAAAATAAAGTCCTACCTATCAGTTCATATTTCATTTTAAAGCCAGGTCATAATGTTTTTCTTGCAACCCACAAAGCATATCAGTGTGTTTGTCATGTCTGTTGCTTGTCAAACATAGCAAAATGCTCATAAAGGCTTAATGGTGTAATAATTTCCTCTGCGTTCACCTCAAATTAGTGATAATTTCTGACGTTTTAATTTTAGTGCAGATTATTTTTGTGTTTGATTCTCATTCTTTTATTTGATTTTCAAAATAAAAAAGAAGTACACAGTTGATCATTTTGTGCGTGATGTTTGGTGCACGTCTTTATTCCAGGATGTTTGTTGCCCCCTAGTGTTGAAACACAGCCATCACAAGAGGAGTCATGACAGCAGGAGGCCACCAGGAGGAACAGCAAACACAGCTGCTCCTTCTTGTTGTTGCCAATGGTTCTGTTAATGGTCCTGATGGTGGCGCTGCAGCAACCGTCTAAAAGTTAAAAACTTTAAAAACTCACAACAGTCAGTCTTATGTGCTATGACTTTGCAACTTTTACCAAACCGTAGCCAGAAATGTTCAGATGCTTAAAGTTGAAAGTTTTTATGAAGCCCATCACTCTGTCTTTTGAAAAAAAAAAAACCTTTGAACCTAAATAATCTCCTCTCTATTTTCCCTCAATCTACAGAAAAACAGATAATTTGTAAACACTTGATCCAGTTGGTAGGGGAGTGTGGGGTTGGCTGGTACACTTTTCGCTCTCTTACATGTTTTTCTGGCATTATTTATATTAGAATAATTGAATCGACAGTAAATAGAAGTTTAATGTTTCAGCTACTAATTACACAAATGTTTTCCATGACTAAGTGATTTGTAATTAAAGCATTTTTTGGTTGTTTTTCCTTTTTTTGGCCATTTTATGGTTGGTCGGCACAATGTTAAAAATGCAAAAAAAAAAAAAAAACTGCATGGAGAGGAATTCATGGTAAACATTCAGAGGGTCCTGTGTTACGAGTTTGACAGGTACATCACAAGACTTTATGTGTGAGTGTCAGGTGTAATGACAACAAAGCGTTAGTTATCTGGGCTGTATGCAAAACGTTTCCTCATTCCTGGTTTGTCACAATCTCGCCAAACTTGCCACCTCCCCCAGATAAAACCTCCACATCAAGTTTGTTTGTCAAAGTCATGAATAGATTTGTGCGCTGCCGCAGATATGAACCTGCAAAATAATATAGTTATAACGAATCTACAGTACACAAGAAATACAGTGTGTAAAACCAGACGATCTGTTCTGTATCTGTTCCCAAAGTTTGTCTTGAATTGAAAAAAACGGTCTGCAGACTGATTTGGGTCAAGAGGAGCTGGTCTCTTTATGTTCTTCAAAATTGCTGAAGAACCTGCCCACCTGAATGTATAACAGGTGCGTCAGAGGACGGAGCAAAGAGACAGAGACACACATGCTGTCCCTCTTACTGTTGACATTTATTGAGTGAAAAAAAAGGTTTCAGTCAACAGCAGTAAGTGGGACAGTGTGCAGGAGCCTCTCGCTTTAAGTTCTTCAAAATTAATCCGAGGGAGCCGAAGGAAGTCGTACCAGGTGGAAGTAGCTTCGACTGAATATCTGTATGTAACGTTTATACAGTATTGTTTGACTGCAACTCTGCTTAATGTGCTGCTGTCCATCCAGGACACTCTTATACAGAAGAAAACATGCTTTTAACCAGCAAAGGTGTCAAAGAAGTATCTCTCTGGTGTTTTCATGTCCTAAAAATGTTTGAGATCCTGGTCATTATTGTCCATAATGTGTTTGGAAGCAAGGACATGAGAAAACCATAAAGATATTGAAACACAGATATCATGTTCGTATTTATATGATGCCTACAGTTTGGACATTTTTTTAAAGGTTATCCATCTCTGTATTCAGACATAAATTATCCCGAAAAAACAAACACAGACGTCTGACTGTGGGTTTAGTAAAATTTAATTTATCTACAATTATACCTCCATTCAGGCATACAGACTGATAGATTCTTTATTCATTTCAACTTGGTTCATAAACTGATAAGTTACACAATATCATACAGAAGCTGGATGCCAGTACTGGACAAAAAGTTGCAAAAATATCTTTTTTGTCTTTACATGTTTTCTGTCAGTGTTTTGCAGCATATTGTAGAGCGGTTAGATTGTGTCGTCAAAGTGAAATGGAACAACCGAGTGTTGAAATACACACTGAACTCAAACTGATGGGGGGGTGACCATAAATTCGGGGCGCAGCACAGACACACGTTGCAGATGATGCTAATGGTTGTCATGTTTATGATCAAATGAGAATTGTAACAAATCTGTTTAGAGTTGCATTTTTTGCTACATTTTAAATCCTCCACTCTAAGATTTCCGGGTGACTTATGTGCAAACATTAATCTAGCGTTTTTTTTCTTGTGATTATAAACTATATGACAACACATTACGATAAACACAAGACTGGAAAAATCCATCGCCAGCTGGCAGTAAAAGTAGCAGAGATGAATGCACTGACATGTTCAAATATTTTCGCCGTCACTGAAAACTGAATCCTTGGAAAAAAATGTCCAAACAACTAACGTGAACATGGGACGTGACGAGGAGGTAAAGAAAAATGAAGATAGCATGGCAGCTGGAGAGAGAAACTGCACCGGTACATCACTCCTATTCTTCAGTTTCTCAGGTGTGTTTCTGCAAAGTTTTTTTCTTGCCTGTTGGCAGACAAATATTCCCATCTCTCCTTTTCTTTCAGTGTTTTTTCCTCTAGTCCTCATCTTCATCTTCCTCGTAATCATCGTCCGTTTGGTCCCTGGCGTCCAGATCGTCTTCATCGTCCACCTGTAAGGAAAGCGTCACAGTCTAACTAAAAGCAAACACAAAACGCAGCTGAGTGATCGGGACACAAAGCAACGTCTTTGAGGTCATAAAGCTTACTACTCACCACACGCCTGCTACCAAAAACTACAACCACAGGTAACGGGTTCAACTGGGAGAAGACCTTTGGGTTTTTAACAGTTTTGAAGTCTAGTTTTTGTCTTGATGGTCAGATAAAATGAATTGCAGAGGACAATATTATGGACATCAGGTAGACTAAAGCTGGACATACACTGTAGTTAGGACTGTCACAATAATTAATTTTATATATACTATATACTTTCACAGGCATTACAGTTGTGTTAATTCTTGTTTTATATTCCAGTGTCTGAATAGTCTCATTTCGTCCGTTTTTATGAAAATTAACTTTAGTTTTTCTTATTTGAAAAGTGCTAATGAATAAAAGTATTTGTATAACGGCACGTAAAAATTGAACTAGAATTCTTTTTTTCTGTTAGCTTTTGAACCCACACTTTCACAATAATCATTACATGTGTTCCCATATTTTAAGATTTTTTTTTTGGTGTTTTTGCCTTTAATTGATAGGACAGCACAAGTGTGAAAGGGGGAAAGAGAGGGGGGGTGACATTCAGCAAAGCCTGCCTCATGGGGCGCTCGCTCTTCACTGAACCACCAGGCGCCCCACATGTTCCCATATTTCATTAAACAGAACTAAATAAAGAGAACATGTCCCTTATTAAAGCCGTGATGAATGTCATTTTAAATGTTATTTCATATTTTTCTACTCTGATATTTTACGGACGTGTCTATGAAAGCTCCTTTCTCAACAAGTTCCTGTGAGTGAGAACCAGAGTTAAAATTCCTGATGAATTGTGTAAAAAATATAATACTGATTGTCTACCGTCTCTCCGAGGTCTTTGAGTCTCTGTTTGAGGCTGTGGATCTTCTGGTCCTGGTCTGCGAGCAGCATCAGCAGGTCGTCCTGCTCCTTCTTGGACTCTTGCACCTCCGTCTGCAGTTTTGCTTTCTCTGTCTGCAAGATGGCCACCGTGCTGGTGGCTGAGGCCAGCTGCTGCTCCAGCTCCACCCGACTCTCCGACAAGCTCTTAGCCTCCTCCTGAAACCGACGAAGAAGAGGGAGAGGACAGAGGAGAAAAGGGTGTAGATGTTGAATAGAATGACCCAAAAATACAAATAATGGGAACTCGGGAGAAAACCCCAAATAAGTGATAAATATAATAAATAATTTCAGAGTGCTCAGAGCCAACGGTTTTTCTCCACACCTTGAGTTTCTCTGTCTCAGTCGTCTGTGCTGCGAGTCTGCTCTCTACTTCTGCAATCTTGGCAGCGTCTGATGAGCCGTCATTGCTCGAGAATGCATCTGAGGACTGAGAGAAACCGGTGGGAGGGTGATTTCATTAGTAACTGTCAAGAATAATGTGATATATTTAGCATAAAATATCACATCTGCGAGATATTTACCCCAGCTTCAGCTCTTCTGAGCAGCTCTTGTCTCTCTGTCTTCATCTGGTTGATTTCTGCCGACTGTGACTGAACCTGACTCCTCAGAGCCTCCAGCTCCTAAAACAGACAAGAGTCAAACGATACATGCAAAGCTACATATATAGATAGACATTTAATTTCCTTATCAATATGAACAATATAAAAAATATGTAAGCTTGACATTTCAGGGTGAAGTTTGGAGATATTTTAAATGGGTTTGGGACTGAGTGACAGAATGTGGGGATGTTAAAAGTTATTAAGAGGCAGAAGAATTTTGTCAGTTTTTGTCTTTTCATCTGATTTGTCCACAAAGACAGACATATGGAATAATGCCAGCCTCATTCTGTGCACATAGCATCAGTTTCATGCTAATTATAAACAAAACAGGAGTTTCGATCAAACTGGTGAAAGGGGAAGTGTATTTGTGAAGACTCCCACCTTGAGCAGTTCTGTGTTGTCTGATCCTGCTGCTGAACCCTCTGCTGTCTCTGACCGCTGCAGTTACACACAAAGAAAACAAAAGACATCAGTGAGGCATTATAATGTCATTTTCACCGTGGCAGGATCAAAGTTAAAATCTCCAATTTTAGGATAATACTCAGAATACAGCTGCAACAAATGACACTGTCATTGTCAACTCATTTGCTGATAATTTTCTTATTCTTTGTCTACAATGTAAGAAATTTGTGAAAAATGTCCAGTTTTCCCAGAGCCAGTTTTGTCAGACAAACAGTCAAAATCAAAAATGTGTTCATTTTACTATCATAAAAGAAAAACTAAAAAAACAGGCATGTCATCACATTGGAGAATTTAACTTAAAAGTGTTTGGAGTTTTTGCTTGAAAAATAACTTTAATATCAAGTAGATCATCAAGATAGCATCTGATTAACTTTCTGTAAATGGGCTATTACATTAATAAACCAACTGTTGCAGCTCAAAGAGTCCGTGCACATGACATGATTTTTGCACTCTGAAATCCATCGTTTTCAATACAGATGCTCCGTTGAGGCATGCATGCATTCCCAAGTGCCTCTTTCTCAGTGCACGAAGGCTGCACCCAGAAACAAACAAAGTCCAACTTTTGGAACGCAGCAACATGCTCTGCATGCCATCTGACAAAGATCAACCAATCACAGCCAGCGAACATCTTCCTTTTCTTCTGTAAATATCAGCCTGTGGTTAATATGGAGGAGAAGTTGATAAAGATGAGGTCCTTACTCAGGATTTCTGGTAAACAGGTTATGACAATGTGCTGATAATGGCCACTTAGCAACTTCAGACACAACCTGCCTCCACAGCCTTGATTGTTGGCGTAGAGTACGTACAACATAACCCAGTGCCTGTCCTCACGATTTTCAGGTGGTAAAAAAACGCAGCACGTGACCCACAAATTCCTATTCCCTGAGTGTTTCTCAAAAACACAGTTGCTCAAACAGAGTTTGAAGTTCGTTTGTAAGAATTTATTTGTTGCTTTAAGTCATTTTGCTTTTCTCGAAAACCATAGTTGATGACTGTTATTGTCATGTTGTCTGTCTGTTACCACGACAGTGAAGGTGCGGTCTGTAGTTTAGTGTGTGTCATCTATTATTCAAAGTCTGTCTGCTGTTTGTATGTTATGTTTGGATCCACCAGAGAAAACAAAACACAGTTTGTGTGATAATATCAACGGTTTTTGGATGACTTGGAGGGCAGTTTGTCTATTCAATCACGTTCTGCTGGTTGAACAGTGACCATGTCGCTGTGTGGGGAACGCCCCCCAGTGTGTCACTGTGTTGTGTGTCTGGCAGGGCGCGTTTTGCCTCAACAGCTCATCCACCTCCACCTGAAGTTTACACAAACAAACACTGTACGTAGACATTTACTAACCAGGGTGTTGATGAGAGCGTCTTTGTCACCGAGTTGTGTCTGAAGGAGTGTGTGCTGCTTGCGGAGCTCCTCCACCTCCTCTCTGAGCTGTGTGAGCTCCTCCGTCTGCAGCCCGTTCACCTGAGAGATGTCTCCCTGGCTGTTCGACTGACTCTGGTTCTCCTTACCTGAAAAACACACACACACCATGTTTATGATACAAATTTTTGTAAGATACTCACACAATAACACCAATTACTGTAAATAAGTAACATAACCCAAGTGATACTGGATTTTTTGAGCCAATAGTTTGATAATCAGGACTTTAATTTTTCTTTTTTATGACATAAAACCTTATTTTTCAGCCTGGAAGTTTGGCTCTTGTACAGAAAATGATCACACTAAGCAAAGAGTTCACATTCAGTTACTCTTTTTGAGAGTCTGTTTGGAGGCACGTCTGCTGCCGTCGTAAAACCGTATCTTGCGATGTCACTGCATATCACTGTGGCCCCATATCTCAGCAAGAAGCAGTAAAACTTTATCATCAGCTGGGACGGCAGTTCATTCAACTGACAAAACAGACACAGAGCATTTCTTTCTTTTGCTGTTAACAAATGAGGTGAACCCACCTAATTTTAGCTTGAGGATGTTGTACTGATCCTTGTGCTGCTGGATCTGGGAGAGCTGCTGGGTGAGCGTATTCTGCATCTGCTCGTTCTGAGACGTCATGGACGCTACCTGCTCCTTCAGCTCCTGGATCTGAGCATCCTGAGGATTGTACAATCAAAATAAACACGTCAACAGTCAAACACACAGATATGACACACAGAACCACACATAAAATTAGTCTGCTGTTTACCTGCTCTCTGATCAGCTCTTTATACTGAGTTACAATGTTGTCATGTTGTTCTAACGTCTTCTTCACCTCCTCTTCCTTCTTTTCCTCCTCACTGGATTTATGAACCGCTTTGGTGATCACACCTGTTCAGAAATAATCGTAAAAACTCTGTGAAACTTTGCAACTGCAATGATAAATTTGCCACTCCTGGATGTAGACAATCGTCTCTGACTGACCCTCCAGTTCTTTGACCAGCTTGGTGAACTCGTGGTCAAACAGCATCTGCTCCGGAGACGGAAAGACGGGCTGCGGCTTCTGCGCTGCCCGTGAGTACAGTTCATGTTTGGTGATAAAACCCAGTTTCTCTACAAAGTTTTCTTTTCCAATCCTCTTCTCGATGAGCTGCTTTAGCTTCTCTCTGCGGAAAACATTGACAAAGTGAGACGTCTCTTTAACCAACAAGGTCCTGAATGAGTATCTGGATCTTTCCAGGCTTTTGAAAGCTAGTTTGGTTTTGAAATAAAACTTGTGCTGACATATTTAACAGTTCTGGAAAAGTCTGATTACTTATCCATGTACTGAATTACTTGAATGCTAATGTACTATATGTGCACCTTTAAAAACATTTACAAAGTGCTTTGACAAACAGGGCAAAGCAGAAGCAAGAAGGGTTTCTTGCAGAGGCAAAGTAACTACACGAGCCAAACGAGCCAAAATTTAAAGTGGAATTACACAAGTGAGAAACAATTATTAGACATTAGTAACAATAGCAACTCATACTAATAAGGGTAAATACAATTGAAAGAATATTAGCAGTAAACAAAGAAATAATAGTACTAATAATACAATTAAACATGATTGAGAAAGAATAAAAGAATAAATTAAAAGACAAATTGAAATAAAATCTAACATAGATAAATTAAAACAGACTGCATGACAAAGACTCATGGAAATATCACAGTGATAACAAAGCTGAGGATAAAAAATTAAAGATCAATACTTGAAGCTTTCATAAGCATTTTCATCAATTATGCATCAGCCCAACTAGAGAGGTCTTTGAGCAGAACAAAATATCAGGCTGATTTCCCCTGTAGTTTGCTAGATTACCTGCAGACAGACAGATACACACACTAACACAAGCACACATAAACACACACAAGCACAACCAAACACATAATCTGCCTTATGCCTGGCGGAGACAATAACACAAAAAAACTTGATAATAAATCAATACTGGTTAAAGTATGTTTCTGGTACAACCACATTTAAATGGGGGTTTTAGACTAATAAGACTACAACAGTGCAGGTAAGTGTGTTTGCTGAGCCATTTTCAAGGTGTGTGTGTGAGCTGACACTTACTTGGTGTAGTTTTCCAGCGAGTTGTCGTTATAATAGATGCAGATGCCGAGAAGCAGCGCACACAAGCCCTGCACCAGCCTCTCATCCTCTCCCAAGTTCTCTGAGATCTGTGCTGTCAGCTGCACGAGTCGCATCCAGTCAAGGACTCATTCAACACCAGATAGTTTCTCAACTAACTTCTCGATAACTTCTCAACTCAAACATGAAATTAGATATTATATCTGAGAAAGCAGAGAAGATTAAACCAAATTCCTAAACGTTGTTAATGAAAAATCAACATAAAATGGTCTATCTGAAAAAAGTAAAATACTGAGTAACAGCTTAGGTAACAGTTTTTAAAGAAAGCTATGACTAAATACAGATATTCACTATAAGGAAATTACTATTGGAATTTAAATTAGTGGATAGTTTGTGTTATTGCTGCTTTAAGGATACGAAGGGAACGTTTTCCTGATTGTGCAGAAAGTGAGTGACAGCAATTGGACAGTTGCTGATCCAAGTACACAGCAGCATGAGGAGGCCCACTCTGGTCTGCACTTTACTGCCCTGTAGAGAAAAAACAAAAAAAACAAAAAAAATCTCAACATGTGATTCACGAATGACAGACAAAAAACAGCCAAGTCTTGATATGAAATATTCTAGACTATGAGGACTATGACTATTTTAGACTATGAAGATGTTCAAATATGTTAAGTTATGAACATCATTGCACAAGATCATAACCAGGATCAGACTGACAATAATTCAATTAATTAAAAAATTTGAATCCTGGTCATAGAAGTTTAAGATTTCGTCCAGATTTGGACATTAGTGAAGTCATTTCTTTAAAAGAGATTTTTTTTTTTTAATTATTGTGATTATTTAAAATTCAAAAAGAAATTTTGAAAAAGTAAAAAGGGGTGCTTATTAAATGCCAGATAAAGTGCTTAAATATGAGGTAGTGTTAATAAAGCAATAATTTTGTTGGCACAATCTTAAAAATAAGTCAAATTTTCTTTCCATTCTGACATGTTTTTGCCAATCACAAAGAAAAAAAATAAAGAAGTGGTTAAATGAACTCATCAGTGCTCAACTGGGAGCACTTCAATCACATCAACCATTAGTAGTTAATAAGGTTATCACAAACAAAAAACAACAACACAGTAAAAATTAATAACAATGAGTATATTCAAACAAGGTTAGATATCCTGTATTAAGAAATCAAAGTAAAGCCTTAAAAAAAACCTCATCTTCACCTTCAGCCATTATGAACTCAACAGTTCGACTAATTTGTGGTTTGCAATTTTAATTCTGCGAGCAACTGATGACTTGCAATCCAAGTATTATGAAATCAGACCTGAAATTTTATCTAACAGCACATGCATAGCAATAACCTACTAAATGTGCTTTTTACGAACAAAAAAGGAACTTAAATAAAGAAACAGGTGGTAAAAAAAATAATCATGCATTTCCATGACAACAGCTTTGAGAAGGAGAGGTTTAAGATCTACAACAGACCTCAACCTGGATTTTATTTCCTCTTTACAAAAGCCAATAGACACACATTAATTGGAAACTTGTGCGAGGAAGTCATTGTGCAGGATTTTTTTATCTCAATAAGCTGTAAATTTAAAAAAAATATATGATTTTCATGGAGTTGAAATGCATGACAATGAAACGGTGCAGAGATGAATATTATCTGCAAACTCTAAATTACTTAAAGGCTGCTAATGAGCTGGTGCATTAACACTTAATGCACATCATGCTTTAAAAAGAGCAGACCTCTTTCCCGAGCGAAATGCCAAACATTTTGTAAGTATGAAGATCTGAGCAGTGAAGATGTGGGTAAAATTAAACTTATCAGCATTACAAACTACAAAAACTTACGAAATCACCTTTTCAGATTTAGTCTCCAAATGTTACGAAATGCAAAAATGAAGAGGAAAAAAAAAGACAAGAAAATGACCACAAGTTGAATAAACATTGGCCTCTGTGGGAAAAAAATCATACAGTTTGCCTCTGTGTGTGTTTGTGTCTGTGACTGTGGTTAAAACTACAGTTTAAGAGTTAATGTCAAAGTCTCAAAAATGAAGGCACGTTCCTTCTTTCAAAACTGAAAATCACCATTATAATGAGTTGTAACATCAACCCATTAACGCTCAAAGCTAACTGACCACATTCTCGTTAGCCTGGGGGCTCATCAGGATGTGAGCACAATGTTTACAATGGTCCAGCTGGTCTCCCAGTTGAATGTGTCTGGGTTACCTCCACAAGCCACAGTGTCTAGAAGGCAACTTGTTCAGATGTCTCAACCACATTCACAGTCTCCTTTCAACACAAAGGAGCAGGAGTCTTTTTCTGGGCTGCTTCTGGACGTCCGAGTCCTCACTCTGTCCCCAGTCTCATTCTTTCCAGTCATTATTCCAGGTTAAGGATCATCTTTGGGATCAGCTCCCTCGTTACTACAACAGTCCAGTTAAAACCTGCACTCCCTCTGAAGCCACCCCAATTCTGACAGCACTCAACGTCCTGCACTCACTCAAACTATTTCCCTACTAGAAAGTGACATGAGCTCATTTTTATCATCAGGGGGAAGGGAGCAAAGACCTCCAATTTTTGTCTACTGCCCAGCTGACAATTCACCAGACCCCTACACCAAGCACTGGCCTTTGCTCTTCCATCACATCTTTCAGCTGAACAAGACAAAATAACGTGGCTGCCTGCGAAAGAGGTCCAGTTTCCCCGATTCAGATGTGGTCACCTCACTTGAGACCACACTAGCCAAAAACAAAGATGTGTCACCCAAAAGCAAACAGGGTTCCCACACATTGTCACTGTTGACCACCTTGCTTGTTAATGGAGAAAATTAGAAAAACTTTCCATGACCTTTCAAGGACTTGAAATATTTTTTTTCTTGCCCCACTCGCCCGGCATTTATTTAACATAAAATTCAAACTTTATTCCAACATAACTTCATGACGGGTTCAAGGACTGCCGAAAATTTGAAAATCCAGCTATAATTTCTTTTCTTTTTCTTTTTTTTTTTTTTTTACAGTTTCTGGCTGTGATTAATTGTGTCTTTTTTCTTGCCTTTCAAAATTTAAGAAAACAATATCACTGCAAATTTTTAAGTTTTCTTCAAAAATTGTCCAAATATTTTTAAAAAAAGGAAAGAACACCAAAACCTTTAAAAGACAGCATGCCTTCCAAACTTGTTTCCTTAAACTTTTCCTCTTTTTTCCATAAAAATTGTCTTTTTTTAAGAATTAAAAAAATCCCCAAAACCTTTAAGAACACATGCCTTCCAAACCCATTAGCATTTTTTTAAAAAAATAAATTCATTGTTAAGTTAAATTAACATTATTTAACGTATTACGTACAGCACATTTCAATGATTTTTTCAAAACTTTTAATGATTTTTACTAGTTCCATTACTTTTCCAGGCCTAGAAAATGTGATTGTGAAATTCAATAAATTTTCCCGGTTTTCCATGACCGTGGGAACCCTGACAGCTAAGAGTTTTAACAGGAAGGTGCATATACAAGCATGCATTTCAGCAGAATATCAAAAACTCCCATTGCAGAGTCTTCAATAGGAAAACAATAGAAAAGTTGGCATCTCAAGAGGATGCATAAAATAGAGTTCTCTATTGTCTTCCTGCAACAACTCTAGAAAAATGTTTTATTCCTCTATAGGGTTCTTTCCATAGTGTCAGACACTTATAATAACAATCTGAGCCTGTAAGTGGCAAAAATGAGCACTTTTAGTAGATGTGCACTAATGGTGTGCGATTGCCCTGAGGATGACATTGCATCTTGTTTTGTGGCTGCCAGCTGCAGCGGTCTCACTCAATACCAGACCAGTTTCAGTAGTTGTTGTTCCCATTTGTTGCTTCAACACAAAAACATCAGAAAATAAGATTGAGCTTGAAAAATACCCAAGTTCTGCTTTGAATCTATTTTCTTACCACCTGAATCCAGAGTTGAGATTGAATAATCCTTCTAAGTACAAACTATAAAACCTCCTTGGACGAAGCATTTGTAAGCAGGTGCATGTAAGTATGAAAACCAGACAAACAAGAGTGGCGATCTCTCACTCGGACAAGAAAAAGACCCAAAAGCTGCTGCAGCACACTTCCTGAACACGCAGATAAGGGCTTGCAGCACAGCAAACACACCAAGGTCACAGCTCAAAGCAAGTGTTAGGATGACAAAACCAAAAAAACAAAAGCTGCTGTGTCCGTTTTCTCTGAACCTCTCATGTGTCCACTTCTGTACATCCCCACTCGCGAACAAAGCGAGAACAACTAGAGCTTCCAAATCTGTGGGAATGAGTGCACCCGTGTGCCACCCTGATGAGGAAGAACGGGGTCATAGACAAAAGTTAGGGATGAAAGAGGGGTAGTAAAGAGTTAAAAGGGAAGCAAGATGCCCCAACACATGGGCCAACATGACCCCTCCTACAGATGCCAAGCCAAATAACCAGCCTAGGTGCTGCCCAGACACACACAACACACACACAGATACACGTTACTTACCCGCCGGACGATCTTATCTCCCTGCAAAACCACAATAATGTGACACTGTTCTGTTCACTGTTGTTGATTTTTAACCTATATTTGCCAAAAAATCCTCCTATGAAGTCACACATGACCTGTTAGCATTTTTTAATTCCTGTGGCTAAGTGCCGCTGTTGTGGTCCTACCTGGGAGAGGATGTTGGTGCATTGCTGCAGCAGGGAGACGGGGGGCTTTCCCAGACTGGTGGCCAGTTGGACCCTCAGCAGCTGCTCCTTCTGGGTAAGGTTGTCCTGCAGGGCGTGAGCCAAGGCCACAGCAGCACACCAGTTTGAGAGAGAGTCTGCTGAGAACAGGCCTCCACACAGCAGCTGGCCCGCCGAGATGGAATTAGCTGAAGGAAAAAAAGTGAGAAAGTCAGTAAATAAAAATAAGCAAAAGTCTGTGTGTGCTAATATAAACTGTGTAATTGCTGATGTACTACAATAACTATGCAGAAACACCTAAACCCGTTCAGCTCCAGGCCAGACTCCCCAAAAGACCAATTTATAAATCAAACCTAAACAAAATAACAAAATGTAGGCTCTGTCTCCTCATATACAGATTTTTTTAAAATGGATGTTTCCTCTGCTTTTTGCCCTCTTGTTCACACGCAAACACAATTTAAATGACCAAAAGTAAGCTTTTAAAGCACCGATTTGTCAAAACTGCTGTTACTTTGTATCCATATGGACGTCCAAAATTTCATTTTTTTCCTGTTTCAGGAAAAAAATGACTTTATCTCCTCAAATTGCTCAAGCCTATTGTTGTTTTGTGTATTGATCATGAGCCAGAGAGACTGACAGCCATGACTGCCGTTTGTTTACATTTTGTTAGCATTGCTTGGTCTAATAACCACTTTGTAGTTAAAACTCTGTATTGCTGCACGGCTTTATGAACTAAGGGAGTCATCTGCTGCGCCCAGGATTGCTTTAAAGGTATACTATGCAGGAATTGTTGGCTACTGTTTGTAAACTGCATCACCAGCAAAAGTAAAGTAAAAGCCACTCCCCAAATTGCCATATTTGTGGGGGATTTTTTTAGCGCTGTGTCTCTGATTTTTGTAGCTTCCTTGGAATTACTGGAGTACTGTTTGAATGAGCAAAACCCAGATATATCAGGACAAATTGTCTATTAACTCTTGAAAAGAACTGATAATGCCACTTATAAGTTCTCAAGTTGGTGTAACTGACCATCAATGGTGGAGGGCAGCAGCGTAGCTACGATCTCTCCCTGTCCTTTCTGGTTTTTGTACAGGAAACACTGGAAACAGTAGAGGACTGCACAGCGAAGCACAAATGGTTGTCTCTCATTCACCATGGACATGAGCAGCACCACGATGGCTGGTCTACGGACAGTAAAGAAGAGACATCAGTACCGAGTTTACTATCAGATGGATATGAGAGATTAATGGTGGCGTGTTACCTCGGAGGGTTCGAGGGAGCGTTCACAGACGCAAAGTAGTCCTGGTTGACCTGTGAGCCTCTGATAACCTCTGATACAGTGTTGATGGTCTGAAAGGAAGAGCGTTAGCTTGAATGTGGTTTGTCTCAAAAGCAGCCAGGTTGTTTTCTGGATTCAATTTTGTTTTCTGTCGTTACCTCGGTGAGGATGTCAGCCGGCACACCAGTAGCCATGAGGATGGTGCACAGCTGCTGCAGCAGACCGCACTGGTACATGGACTTCTGACAGCTGGCTGTGGCTCCAGGAGAGTTCACTGGAGACACCATGACTCGCACCAGCTGGGAACATAACATCGTATAAGATTGTAGCAAAGCATCGCTGTCAGCTATGCTTGTTTAACTCTTAATTAAATTAAAGTTCTTTTTTTTGATATTTTGTTCATTTGGTTTCACTACTTAGCAGCAATCATTCAATCATCTACAATTACGTATGTTTACAGGGTAAATCATTTTTCCAGCTTTTACACTCTAAAAGCAAATGCAACAACAAAAAAACCAAACATTTCAGAAAATGAAAATAAATAAATAAATGAACAGATATAAAAATACAGAGTTGATCTATCCAATTTAAACAGAAGAAGAGTGATTTGAGAAAATACACATTTTCCTCTTCTTCCAGATTTCTTCAAGTTTAGTTTCCTTACGCCTTATTGAAAAGGTAATTCTCTCCAATAAAAATATTTCATAATCTTTATCATACAAGCTCTCTACTGATGGGGCACCAGGCTGAAGACATTTTGTTGTAATCGCTTTTCTTGCAGCTGAACTCAGTATTCCAAATTTTGTTTTTACATTTGTAGATGTTGAGGCTAAAATGCCAAACGGGAGCTCATCCCACTTAAATGAACAGCTTAACTTCAGTGTGACTGCTCTGCGTTACCTGCAGCATCAGGTGGAGGTTGGTGACCTTCTGTGCAGACCAGCCGGAGTTATCATCACCGACCTCAAACCAGGGCTTCATCCTCTGAATGTAGGAGCCCTCTTTGAAGAAGTTCTGGTTGGAACTGTTGTTCTTTAGCAGGTTGAGAAGCAACAGCAAACAGTCCTCCACCACGATGCCTGCACAGCAGAGAAAAGACAGATTAGGACATCTCACAAGGAAAAGAAAATCCTGAAATTCAAGAAAATACAAGTAATGTGATTGTATATGAGTCTTTAGAGACAAATCTGTACTAAGGATCACAAACTTCTGAATATCAAAATGCCTTTACCTCCATCACTGCTGCCCTCTTCTGTGATGATATCTAGAAGACGCTCAAATGCGTTTTCAAATGCCACAATTTTCTGAATGGCAGCATTGCTTTTAGTCAGCTGCTGAAGCAACAGCAGGCCCTGTTGGAATCGAAAATAAAGGATGTCATTCATCTGACAAAAAGAGCTGTGTTAGACATTTTTAGCGGATGTTCAGACCAAAAGGGTTGCGTTGGTTGGGGCATAATGTTTAAGGTACTGGTTAAACAGGAACACGATCTAGGAAGTCAAGTTTATGTAACCGAGTTGTGAGTTTGGAGTATAGACTGTAAAAAAAGGTGGAAGACATGACGGCTCCTCAAACATGAAGCCAAAACGTTGTGATCGCTCTCTGGTGACTGGCTGCAGTACAGGTCATAAATCCCGCCCCCTCCATGTTAGCTGATGGGACATGAGCCAAAATAATACCTCAAAGAACACAAATGATTTTTTCTGGAAGATGTTTTTTGTCATTTACAGTAGTTCTTGTAAACCTGTTTTATGTCCAATTTCCCTGTTGCTGACAGGTTTGGTTTTTATGAGTTATTTAACCCTTTGAAACCTGGATCTACATAACTTTTTTTTCCAGGTAATTTTCTTGGACTTTTTACTAATTTCAAGGTCATTTCTTTTAAGATGCTCAGTGTCTTCTTAAAATGTTTTTGAAAGAAATCAAGCCAATTTGCCCAGGTTTCAAAGGTATAATGCTATAAAAAAAGGGGATTTGACGTCATGATTGACAGCTGTGTGCGCCAATCCATTTGCTCGTGTTCAGTGGCAATGAATTCCACCAACATGGAGATTTCTGCAGACTGTGACTCCAAATAACGTCACCAGTGCAACACTCAGCAAGAATGTGTGCGTGTATATGATTGGCTAACACAGCTCCGTGTCAAATGACTTTATGTAGCATTGCAGCAAAATCTGAGCCAGTTTAAACTTGCTTGTCAGACATCCGTGCTGTTTGTTGCCAGAGTCCTCTGTGGCTGCTAACAGCGGCCTCAATCAAATAAATCTGAGGGACGCTTTTTTTTTCCACAAAGAGCTCTAGTCGGTCTAAATGTAGACTTTGTTTTAAAGGATTTTTTTACTGGTTTATTAAAATAAAGTAGCTTAAACATTAGAGAAAAGTACTCACATCATTACGGATTACTTCTCTGGAGTCTGCCAATAAGTCCATCAATCTGGAAACACCTGCGGATGGACACATGAATAAAAAGGTCCATTAAATAATGGTTCAGTTCAATTTAAGTCAATTTTATTTCCCAGAGGGCAATTTGAAATTGGTTAAAGTAAAAATAAAAAGGTGGGACATTCCAACAAACTGACTGATCTATTTGTATGAGTTGTAAGCTTTTCTACAGGTGACAGATGCCCTCAGTGAAGGGATACAGAATTACAGAATGCTGATATAAAACTAACAGTGAGTAAAATCCTTACATTACATCAGATGTGGGGCAGAGACACTCACCCATTGGGCTGACCAGGATGATACCCTGCACCTGAACCCCCTGGTTCTTCAGGAGTGCAGTCAACAGCTTCACTCCTGGCCAGCGCACGTGGAAATCAAACTCCTAAAAAACACATCAGTGCATATATGCGTCAGGCAGTTGTTGAGGCAAATATAATAACATGGACCACTTGAGCATAACCAGTTCAGTACCTCCAACAGAGTGAGCAGCAGAGTCACATGTTCAGGGTCCTGAATGAACTGGTCTGTGAACTGGGCACCGAGGTCATCAGCCTGTTTCTGGGCAGTCTCATCTGTGGAGGAGATTTAAAGCTAAAATAAGTCACATCTCCAATAAGTACTGCAGCAGTGTAGTGAGGGGACCAGTTGGTTTGTTCATAATAATCAGCCTGAGTTAGAAAGTAATGCTTATTCATAACCTGTGACGTCTCTAAACTCTTCCAGAGTCTTCACTGGGAGCTTGCTGTTGCTCGCTCATTTACTTGCCGGTATCACTGGTGGGTTACAGTTATTGAATGAAGACTTCACACGAAATATGTGAATCAATTTCAGAAATATGCATGTGCTCAGGATGATACTTGTGAACACGCCTTCTGGGAAAACAAAAGGGCGACACACAGATGAGGGGAAAGCTAGATTAGAGGGTGAACAGGATGAGCTCAGTAGTGTTACTGTAAAGGGGATTCTGTACATTAAAATAAACATTTTGCGTGAGATAAGCAGAGAGCTTTAGTGTGACAAGATGGTTAGCAACACCAGTTAGAGTAAGTGTGTACCCACATAGTCATCTTACCACTAATAAAAAGATACTTGAATGGTGTCTAGCATCGCCAATGGTTTTAGACCTATTTATTCATGTTTTGACATTTTTATCTGGAAGATATCAGCTTCATCCCCAAATAGGGCTAAAACAGTAGTATGAGATTTTCATGATAACCGTTTCAGAAAGCCATGGTTTTACAGCATCAGGATTTTTGCACAATTATTATTGTTATTGTTGTTACTACTACTACTACTACTACTAAAAATAATAATGGTAATAACAACAATAACAACAATAACATCAGTTACAATATGCCTTAAATTATTAAACAGAAGGGTTTTTTGTTGAACAAATGTTTTATTATAAGGGGAACTTGAAACTATTTTTTATGGATGTGTAGAAAGTCTGACAAGCAGTTGAGGAGGAAGAAAGATCCACATGCACAAGTGATATTCTTCGTCTGGTTGCATGTTTTTATATACACCGTACATGTATCACATAAATGTACACTGTATGATAACTGTCGACAACGCTATAGGATTGTAAAGTTACATTTAAAGCTACAGTGCTCAGTATATTAAGACAGTGGATCAAATGTGTAATGTCAAAGAGGTCTTTTATAGTAATGACTCTGTACAGGATTATCTGCAGACCTTTTTTTGCTTCTTTCAGCTTGTTGTTTTGGTTTTCAGGCAACTGCTTTCAGTGAAAATGCTCAGATAAACCCACTGTACTGACCCTGATTAGCATTGAAAAGCAGACAGAAAAAGCTTGCAACTGACTGGAGAACATAGTGGAACATTTAGCAGCTAAAGATACAGAAGGTTGAGACCAAAAACTAAGTTTAGGGTGAATACTGGACTTAAATTTGCTTGTAAGGTATACTATGAAGGGCTTGTGAATAGTATTGGATAGACTCCAACGGAAATAATTCCTCTCAGTCATCAGTTATGACGAACGTGAAGTGTGTGTGGTTTCTGGGCTGCAGCCTTTGGGCAGTGGTGTACAGCCCCCAGCACAGGTGAGGTCGGGACTTAACAAAAATGTAGCGACCAGGTGCCAGACTGTAAGCAGCACACATCCAAGAGGAGGCTACAAAATCACTGACACAGAGCTGAAAAAAACACAAATATAGCGAGGTGAAATCTCAAGCGGACATTGCTTGTTCCAAAATAGAAGTTAAATTGGAGTCGGCTTTAACTTTCACTGGCGAGCACTCAAGGACCGGATGGAGATGCAGAGCAATACGTGCCATTAGTTAGCTTAGTTAGCTTGCTTAAGTAGTGCTTTTCCACTAAAACAACCGTAACGCTTCTATAATAGTCCAGTGGCTTGCAGTGTATTTACAAGCAGTGTAGAGAGGACGGACCAAGACTGGAGGTTGTGTTTACAGAGAGTAAGCCACAATTCCTGCACAGTATACCTTTAAAAAACAAACAAAACAGTATAATTTCACCAAAACAGTGCAAAAACAACCATGTATTAAAGTGTGAGGGAAACAAAGGAGCATTACCAGACGACAAATTAACAGCAAGAGGTTCGGGGATGTGATGGGATTAGTGAAGCATTATTGTTACCACCCAAACACCTTCTAGTCACTTCTCCAGTGCCAACTGGTTTTAGTGAAGTTAGTTACATAGCAGTGCTCTAACTACAGCAAGGAAAGCTCGGCTTCAGTACTGACCAGGCATGGAAACATTCTTATGCTTCCCTGAGGCAGAGAGAGGGGTTACTGCGTCTGCGAGGGCAGGTGGGGGGGAAGAGGAAGTTTAAAGGCTCACCCAAAAGCTTGCATCCATTTCAACCACTCTGAAGAATCAGCTGACTGATTCTTGTGAAGATATGCCATGACAACAACCGAAACTTGAATTTTATCAGCTATTGTACTGCAGCAGACTATTAATGAGCTCTTTTTCTGTAACCCAACCAAAAGCAACATATGATTTGTAAGTGCTGCTGGTGGTTAGGGGGGGAGGAGGGGGGGGGGTGGGGGGGGGGGGGGGGGGGGGGGGGGGGGGGTGGTCATGTGGGGGGTTCATGCACAGTCAAAGAGTTTTACCTTCTGATTCATCTGTAGGGTTAAAACATGGAAGAGAAAAAAAGAGATGAGAATCTTTAACTAAAGCAGTCATTATCGCTGTACAGAGGAGGGGAATGCAAATTCATTAAAGTCCAGTGGACATTAATTGAACTAATTTTTTGCATGCAAAATAAATTAATGGCTCAGTCACCGTTTACAGCAGCCATTATCTTCAAACGATTACGAATTTAAGGTAAATGTCATAATTTCCAATAATAATGGGAGGGTTTAATACCTTGTTCTTCCTCCTCATCGTTGCAGATGATGTTGTACAGTGTGTCCAAAGCATAGCCAAGGATCTCAGAATCAGACCTGTTCATGTAGTAGGAAGAAGCAGAGTGTTAACAAAACACAGGCTTTGTTGTCCTGAGTCAAATGAAACACAAAACTCTTTTTAGGACAACGTGACCAAACAACACAAATAACACATCAACATACCTGTCAGTTTGCAGAATGTTAATCAAGTGATCCATTGCCTGTGTGCCAACTTCCATGCGATATTTCTACAAAAGATAACAGGGAAGGCAAGTTTATTTGTAAAGCACCTTTCAACAACAGGGAGAGTCACAGTGTTGTATTTAAGACATGGAAGGCATTGAGACACAAGAAAGATAAAAATAAGTTATAACTGATAAAACCAAAAAATGACAGCTGCAGTGCAGATATAAATCAGGGGTTTAATAAAAAGTCCCAAATTTGATTAATTAAAAAACACTGTGAAAACTGAAAAAGTGACTTAAAATAACTGTTTTTTGTGAAAGATCGTTCCAGATATGTGTTGCATAAAAAAAATAATGCTTTTGCAATTGAGATGTATTTGGTGAAGAATGCTCCTAAAACCTGAATTATAGCGGCATATTCCTCATTATAATTGAAAAATGCCATTTTTTTGAAAAAGACCTATTTCAGAATATCCAAACGGAATATGCTGTTTACACGACCTGGATCAAATTCACAACACTGTCTTACTGGAAATGAAAGCGGAATATATTACTGTGCATTCAAACAAAGTCAATGACACATTGTTCACAGGGCAAGATGTTTTTAAAAAATAAAGGAATTTCAATCCACATCTACAAAGAAAAATTAGCAATCATGAATTTGTATTGTATTTCTTATAAAGTGCAGGAAGTCAACACGTCCTCGTCTGTGTTTCTGACCGGCACTGAGACCACTGCATGTCAGTGTGCAGCCCTGTGCCTCCTAAACCCCTTATTCATGCCTGATAAACTCATTACTCATGGCTGATGTGGCAGCCAGCAACAAAACTGTTTATAAAGAGAGCTGAGAGTTGGCTTTGGAGAGGTTTATGTTGATGATTAGTTCATTTCATTCTGCAGAGTTTGACAAATGAGAGCTTTATCCATGACAGTGTGACAGAGGAGAAAACGTTCACAAAAAATATCCAAACTCTACATACATGAGGTTAATTTTGCTGACAACTACTCCTGTAAATTTAAAAAAAAAGGTTTAACAAAAACCCCATCACACATTCAGGATGTAATATCTACTTGGATAAAAAAATTAAAATAATGCAGTCGGCAACAACCCTGCAATAAATCCTACCTTTAAATAGGTTATTGTGTTCAGTTTTTATTCAAACTGCTTTTTATACTGAGAGGTGTCTCTTACGTTGTGTACACGCCATTTATATTAAAGACAGTCAGACTACACACACACACACACACAACACACACACACAACAATTTAACAGGACCACAGACTCCGAAACAATCATAAAATTAAACCATCACCTTTTTAAAATAGTTTCAGCAAAAACTGATCATTATAACTTCCAGTCTGAGTCTGTATTAGATTTAGTTAGGTTTACCTAATAAACTGACAACAGGTTGTATTTATACTGAACCTGTTTCTAATTACTTTATTTTTCTATTTTACCTTAGAGAGGGACTTAAGAGCCCGAACAGCATCTCTGCGGTCCTCTAGGAGTGTCGAGGACGCGACCCGGTCACACAACTTCTGGATCTGTCAGAAGAGATATCATTATTTATTTCATGGAGTACAAAATATAATCAGAAATTTAGTTGGTCTGCAGGTCATGAGGCTAACAGAAAACATTCTGTTTTTTTTTTAAACTCTTTCCTCTAATCTTTGAATATTACTGGAAAGGAAAAAACACATTCTTTGGTTAACATGGTCACAATAAGCAAAGATATTTAACTGGTATTATATGCCACATTGTTTTAATATAAGGAGCCAAGCTCAATTTTCTCTGGCAAAAGAAAAGAGAATTTAATTGAAATAAACAATACGGTACAGTGGGACAAGAATCAATAAATAACACAGTAAATTGATAGTAAATACGATTTACCAACTCAAAAAGTGGATTAATGTTTAGTTACTTTTTAAATACTAAAAAGAAAAAAAAGACAGCACTTAAAAAGTTAACATGCTTTCTTGATGGATGTATTGTGCGTTCTGCAGGGGGGACAAGATGTCTTCCTGAACAGCCCAAACAGGAATGTCTACAGACAAAGATCTGATTATGTGGCTATAACACTCCTGCAATGGCTGAAAACCTGCAGTACACATGTGTACTCTACATGTGTCTCGTAAGTACATTAATTAAGATGTTGTTTGTTTTAGAGTGACCTCTAACTCACCCAGTAGAGCGTGCGCCAAATATACGCGGCCGGGTTCAGTTCCAACCTTTGGCCATATCAGTGCAAACTGAATATCTGTCGGTGCTTAACACAAGCAACTTGAATAGGGCTGAGACGATTACTCAGGTAAGTCGAATAATTATTGAATATTGATTTTTTTTTTTTAAAGAAAAGGCAATTAGTTGCTTGTTCACTATAAGGGACCTTAGACTGTCTTATTTTGTCCTCTGTCTATTACTATTACCCTTTAACAAAGCAAAAGTAATTTAATGAAAATATTTGCGCCCGCATATCCAATCACTCAATTAATCAAAAGAATAATTGGTAGATTACTCAATGAATAAAATAATCGATAGCTGCAAACCTGACCTCAAATGTGTTTGGACCCAGAATTGTGATGAGAAATATTTACTATTTTCTGGACTTCTAATGCCCCTTGAGAATAAAATGATTCACAATACAAATTTTTTTGCATTTCAAATGTAAATAAGTGGCCAAAGTGCATAAGAAAGCACCAAAATAGAGCTTGTTTTAGAAAGAAAAAAGTGCCAGAGGAGGATGAATATCCTCAAATTCTAGAAACGCCCCTGTGTACACCTGATCTGTGCAGGGCTTTTGCAACTGTATTTACCTCATGTATTCATTTGATCTGATATATATTATTAATGTCTGTTCCTGTGTTTTTGCAAAAGTGGCCCTTGGGCAAGGCTAGTTGAGTGTCCCTGCAATAAAGAGATAAGTCTTTAATGAAAGTAACCGTTAGATGCAGATCAACACGACAGTGCTTTGCAAGAAGAAGGCCTATAAACACTGGCAACAAGGCTAAACAATGTATGACTAATATATGACTACCATGTACATACTTAAGTATATTGTATAAAAACACAATGACGTTTGCAACGTCTGCAATGGTGCAAAGTGTGGTGCAACTGAAAAAATAATGTAACCAGTTGTTTACAATGAGATGAGGATTATTAGAGGATATTTGAAAATAAAGATAATGCAGAAAGATGTTCGTTAAGCGACTGTCAACTGATACTCCTCCTAATCCTTATTGTCTGTTTTCTACCATTCATTTTGCCATTCATTACAGCTACACGTAGAGAAAACAGCAGATATGTCAGACAGCCTGCTGCTGACTGACAGGTAGCCTACGTTAGCTAATTAGCTTCTAACAAGCTCAATTTAAGAGGGCCCCAGCCTCTTAATATTTCATCCTGAGTGTTTTTTAAGAGAGGGGATAATTAAGCCTAAATGTATAAACACGCGGTTTATTGCTGACGTGTCTTAGTTTTTTCAGGTACACAGTGGTGGAGGTGTTAGCCTGTTAGCCGCAGCTAGCCGCAGCTAGCCGGGCTGGTTTCCTACCGTCTCCGCTCCGGACGGCTGCGGCCCGGCTGCCTGTCCACCCATCACTCCTCTGAAGAAGTTCATGTTTACAGACGGCCTATCGATGCTGTATTCAAAGCGTCTCTCCTTCCGAAAAAAACTCAGACTCCCTCGCCAGTTGTCCGCGTAATAACTTTATGAATAAAAGGAAAAAAAGACACAAACAGGTGATTTTCTGACAGATCGGCCCGGATCGACCCCGGAACACAAATGTGAGTACACTGCGCATGCGCGCAGACGTGGCGATACGTGGCTGATCAGCAGACAGCAGAGTTCACTGATTTAAAGGGCAAGAAAAAGTCATCGATAACAGTGTCAGTCACCAATACAAAGATCGATTTTACTCAGCTCATCACCGTGAAAGGGATATTAAAAGAGCAGTGATGTTAGAAATAATGCATAAAATATTGGTGTTTTATTTGCAAAATATATTTAAATACAAAAAAGAAAAGGACTCCACAAGCAGCAGAGAGGCTTCTGTCAGTGCTACTTTCGTAGGCTATACATAACATAATATAATATATTTGGTGTGATGTGATGTGATGTGATATTATATTATATCATATTATATTATATATGTCTACATGTAGCAGGGAAGTAGCACCAAATTCTGGGCCCTATTCAGTTCAGTTCACTTCAATTCATTTCAATTCAATTCAGTTCAGCTCAGTTCAGTTCAATGAGTCAAGCTGACTCATGTACACTCAGTAATTATGTTAATTAAGATTCTGTTGATAAAATGATGTAAGATTATAACTAGAAAATAATAATTACAGTACATACAGAGTCTGATTCAACACCTGAGTCATAACACAAATAAAGTAGAAAAACAAATAAGGTGTCACCTCTTGTTTTAAAAAGCTTCTCAGAGGGTCTTTGGGAAACATTTTCAGAGATGGATCTGATAACGACATCAGCTCTGATTTTTCTTCTGTGCTCACTGTTACAAAACACAGGTAAGATATCATTTTTTTAACACATCATTATGAACAACATGCTGTACAGGAGGTCAGAAACATTTTTATCATGAATTTCAAAAAGTCAGAGGTCATGTTTTAAGATAGGGTCTCATATGTTGAACAGTTTGTAAAGCCATTCAGAGCAAATTTGTGTTTTTTGGCTCTATAAATAAAATATACTTTAAGGAACTTGTAGGGAAACAGAGTATCTGAAAAAATCTATTTAAAAAATCTATCTATAAGATTATGTAAACGAGCATGAACCGAAGTTAAAAGTTAAAGCTAGTATTTATTAAAAATTTAACAGTTAAAAACTAAGCTAATCTGCCTCATCGGTACCGTTTTTGTCTGGCAGAGCAACACCAGCTTAAAAGTAATTTAAATTCACAAGTATAAAAACAAACACAGATATTAATGTGAAATCATCAAAACTGTTCTAACTTGACAAAACATTGCATGTAATCTTAAAAACCGTATATAGCTCACATTAAAAAGGTAATTGAAAATGTTTTTTATGGCCTTTAAGTGGATAAAAATGTTTATTTTGTTAAATAGAATATCAATGGGATACATACTGTCAGAAAAATATCCTGCCAAAAATCAAAAATTAAGAAGACAGTTTTTTCTTTTCTTTTTGTGGTTAGCTTTGTTGTGTTAGATTTAAAAAAAAGTAAAAATTAAAATTTGTAAAAGCTGTTTCAGTGCCCTCTCTACTTATTGTCTGGAATATAATTCTGGTGGATGTTGTCTAAATATTTTTTCGCCCAGTGCCATTTTAAGCTTTTATTTTCAGTTTAATATTTAGTTAACACAATTAATGAGATTTTAAAACATCCAAATAATGTGATTTATTCATTTAAAGATATTTGGAGTTTAAATTTCTGTCATGACAACATTTCCTATCGGAATAATTTGACTCTTGACCTCAGTATTTCTAAATCCTGGTTTAATTAGTTTTTTTCTCCAAGGAGCTCTTCCTGTTAGGCGTGACCTTGCAAACCATCAACAAGACGCTTCAGGAAATGGCAAACAAGGTATAAATTAATTTCTCACCTAGGTTGAACTTTAATGCCCAGTGAAATCATTTTCTTATTGTTTCTTCTTTCCTTTGTAACAGAAACGGTTGCCACTAAGACAAGAAATGAAAACTCTCCCTGTCAGATTGTTCCCGTCTCTGATGACCCTCTGAACATCACTCCTCCTCCTCCTCCTCCTCCTCCTCCTCCTCCTCCACCTCCTCCACCTCCGATCTCTGTCAATAAACCAGAACAGAAACACCCTCCTCCTTCTACCGTCCTTCACCAGCCGATCATCCCTTATTACGTTCTCCAGTCAGGAGGGTCAGGAGGGCCTTATGTTCATGGAAAAGGTGTCGGTCAGCTTCTTCCACACTCTGGTTTCCTCCCAGCTCCTCAGTGGTTCTTGAATCTTCTGAGAGGCAAACGGCTCCCAGTGGGCCCTCAAAGCAGTCCAACAGGAAATCACAGAGGTCCCCTTCAGGCTCAGAGGTTTGATTCTGCATCAAGTGACACATCGTCTGAAGAGGACAGCGACTGAGGAGATGCTGCAGGATGAGAATGATTAACCATTTGAAACCTGTACAAATTAGATGTTTTCTTTCAAAAGCATGGAAAGAAGCCAATGAACAACTTAATGAGAAATAGCAAAAAAGGGCAAGAAATTAGTAAAAGAAAATTACCTGGAAATAAAGAGAAAAAAAGAGATATAACAAAACATAAAACAAACAAGAAAGTGACCAGAAAGAACTAAAAAAGACAAACAAGGAATAAAAATGTGTTTTCTGTAACATATTTCTAAATGTGTTGCACCACCACGATAATTTTCAGGTCATTTTCTTCTCACCTTTTACTCTTTTTTTTTTGCCGTTTGTTGACGTTTCTCACCAAATTGGTTATTGCCTTTGTTTCCCATGTTTTCAAAAGAAATCAAAGCAGGTTTCAGAGGTTTAAATGCTTGTGAATGGTATCTGAATGCAGCACAAGATGTTGATTGAAGTGTTAAAGGGTTAAATAATTTGAACATGCAAATTCTAAATGAATAATTGTATTAACAAGTTACACAAATGCATGCAGTTGTTCATTTTCAGAGTGTAAGGGTGCCCTGATGAGTTCAGTGTTACTCACCAAAACAAACTGTCTAACCAGTATGTTTTGTATTTCCTTCATAAACTATTCACAAAGCGGATTTTCTACATTTTTCTCCCATCTGTGTTTGCTAGCTTGCTGTCTTCTTCTTCATTTCCCTTGTAGACTCATTAACATGTTTTTTTTAAAACATTACAATCACCTGTAGATCAGGGAAATAATGTGCACCACTGGCTGGAGTCTGTAAATGTATATTGTATTGCAAACAAAACGGGGACCTACAAATAAAAACATTTCTTAAGAGTCATAAAAAATGTATTAGAGAACTGAGAAGGCGTTCCATTCAGCATTAAACCCAGTCACCAGAAAAAATGTTGTTACTGCAGTGAGGTCTCAGTACAAAACAACCACATGTTGTGGCACTATCCCTGCTGGAAAAACAACATTTCCCTGAAAAACTCCCTTTTTTGGGGGCAAAAAACTGCTGAACAAACAGCAATAATTTGATAAAATCAGCTGGTTTTGTTGTTTGTTGGTCTAGCAGACGTCTCGCCAAGGTGTCACACCATCCACCATCCTTTCCAACTCCAAGTGACAAAGTCAGCTCATACATCACTTTGGAAACACTGATATATGTATGAAACATGCAAATGTAACTTATACATGCAAAAATGTACAATGACAACATTTTCTTCTGGCAGCTGGGCTGCATTTTGCACTTCCCATGGGTGCAAGGGGACTTGGGAAAACATCATTTTTAAAAGAATTTCATCTTTAAAGAATTGTATCCGAACTTTTAGACATTGGTATGGGTCAAGCTACGAAAGCACTGCATCTTACACTTTTAGATAAATAAAATATCATTATAAATTGCAATTTTAAATTAATTTGTAATTCATTATTATTAATATTACAAATCCACCTGTAACCCTTCCTTCCTGGCAAACACCGACATATTTCACCCTCACAGTTTGTAACACAGGCTCTGTGTTTAAGTTTACGTTGACCAGGACTAACAATAAGTAAAGTAACCTTTATGTGTAAGTCTGTGAAGAGACGCAGAATTACAATTAACGCCACGCTGTTGTAAGCCTCCACACGCCAGTCAAGCTGTGAAAACATGGACGCTTCACACACGTCTTCCCGCCAGCAGCAGAGAATAAAATCACAATTTTAAGGAGGGCACCAAAGATCCTTAAGTTTTGGCCAAAAACATGCTGTATGAGGTCACCGTGACCTTTGACCTTCATCCACCAGATTCTAATCAGTGGACGTTTGAGACAAATCTTTAGGAAACTACCTCAAGCCCATCTTCAGGTATCGTGTTCACAAAAGTGAGACAGATGAAAGGTCACACAGACCTTTACCTTTGAACACCAAATTCTGATCAGCTCATCGTTGAGTCCAAGTGAATGTTTGTATCAAGTTTGAAGAAATTCCCTCCAGGCGTTCTTGAAACATCGCTTTCATGAGAATGTGCCGACAAGATAACCCAAAAAACACAATGCCTCTGGCCTCGGCTATCGTCAGCATGGAGGCATAATGAAAATCAGGTTATAACCAAAACTTGTGTGTGTGAAATATTTGAGATAAAAACAAGTTTTCTCTGCTTCAAACTCAGTTGTCAAAACTTCACCACAGCAGGGAGGAGTACCTCCAACTCCACTGCCTGGAAAAATGTTCGCATTATACGTTTCATGGATACGTTACATTTGTTTGTTATATTTTCAACAATGCTGTGGTGAACTTGTGCTTAGGTTCAGGCACAAAAGACACTGAATTACAGCTAAGAAAAGGTCACGTTTTAGCTTAAAATACACAATTTTGGTAGCACAAAACATGCTGGAAAAGAAGCGACATCTCAGTAAAACACAACCAGTTTTGTTGTTTGTTGGTCTCAAAGAGACAAATCCCAAAAGGCCTACTGGGGCCATGTCTACCTGCGTTTTCTGTTTCAACAACAGCTTGTTTATTTCCGTTACCTTTTACAGAGGAACCTGTAAACATGACAAACGGTATGAGTGGTGCTGATATCAGTAGTTTATTGTATGTTAAGTCCAACACATTCAAAATAGAAAGGAAAAAAAGAACAAAAGTAAAACAAAAGATTCTCCACCTGCAACACTTTTGTACTAGCAACAAGTAAAGGGTAAACAGTAAAATTAAGATGGCAGCCAACGGTTTACCACACCTGCTAAAGCCAAGAAGGTACTTCTATTTCCATTCAAAAAGGACTGGAATGATTCACAATGAGGATCCACTCTACTGCATTTTCAACCACAGGAAAATTAATTTACAGCTTTTTTTTTCTTGTTTTGAGGATCCTTTTGGAAAAGGATGTGTCTTTGAACACCGCAGTGAAAAACAATAACTAATTCAACCGTTAATTTATATCCTCAAACGTTTTACCACCACTTCAATGTGAAAAAGCACAAATTGGTGTGAAAGCATGATGGCTCTTCGACGCTCTCTTCGTTGACCATTGCTGTAAAAAGTATGATTGCAGTCAAGTGCTCAAGTTAAGCAATTACCTGACAAATAAACATTCGGGGTAGAGGCACCCATGAGAAACCGTCTGTTAAAACAACCAAGGACAAAAGAGCGGAAATCTTTCCATAATTTGAGGTCAAAGACAAATTCAGAGTCTCACTATTGAAAATGAATTATATTTGATAATCTCATCTACAAAGGGGTGCTGAATATTATCGAGAACTTGTACATCCCATCTTGTTTCAATTGTAAGAGCAAATATATCACGCTGATAATATGATGAGCATTATTTTTGTTTAACTGCCACATGAGAAATTTGGAGTCTGCGTTTAAAATGACAGATTGTCCCAGAAATGTTGTAAATAGTGCAATACCACCAGACAAGGAAGACCTCATTAGTATATTTGTCCAGAAAAATGCTACATCAATTTCACTTCCCATTTCAGTGCAAGATTAACAAAAAAGTAAAAATTAAAAAAAAAAATTAAAAAAAAAATGAACATATCATGTTTGTCATGTTTTCCTTTCCAGCTGAAACCAAAAGGTCTTCCCTCCCTGCCGAGTGGTAAAAAGAAAACACGAGGGAGGGAGACAACTAGTATGGCATTTCAGATCACACTTGCCTTGAATGGAAAAATAAAATAAAATAAGCACAATGAATAATCGGCATATGAAAATACAAATGCATAAATGGCTAGAAAAAGTGAGCACAATTATTTGCTAGTCTGTAGGCTGGAACGACGGCCAGCCCTGCCCACACAGATCGTTACAAAATTGTTGCCGAGAAAAGAGCAGTCTGACAACTCTTGAGTCCAGCGATTAGCCCGAGTGCTGCAAAAACTATGGTCAGACTGAACATAAGGATCAACAGAACCACACTGTGAGACATTTACTCTTTCCAAACGGCAAACTTTAGTCCTCTGAAATCACAGTTATGACTTGTTAAACCAAGGAGCAAGCATTTCACTGCCACCGTCTTTTCTGTACCTTTTTTTTGGGGGGTGAATGGGTGGGGGGGGGGTTGTTCTCAGATGTACCTCTTAACCATTTAACATCAAACAGAACTGGAGGCATCTATTGTCTCTACAAAACCCAGAACAGACACAATACAAAACAAATGTACAAAACTCACAGCAGATCATCTTAGGTAGTAAAACAGTATGGAAAAAAATGAAATATGCACCTGAAAAAACTTGTGAATACTGCAATTTTTTTCCTATCTGCTCCGAAACATAATAATCCATGACCAGCAGCTCTGTAATAGGAGGCAGAAAGCCCCGAGCCGCCTTAGTAAGACTGGAAAAGGTGAAATAGAAGGCACCATTCATGCTTTTATCAAGTCGAGAGAGAACTTAAAATATACACAGAAAACAAAACATACAGTAAACTATGATTTTTGCTGTACATTTATTCTGTTACTCCGCACTTAGAGAGGAAGGGAGGGAAGAGGGAGGTCGTCCGTCCCGGTTTTCGCGGTCTAGCTGGCAGGGAAAAACATGTAGAAAAACAAACTTGGAATCAAAAGGAAAAAACAGAGCGAGCCGCCATCGTTACCACCACTCTTCTATTGTTCAACTTTGTTTCTTGTTTATCCTTTGTCCCCCCACTCGTTTGGTGAAAGTCCAGGATTTGAGCTTTTTTTTTTTTGTCGTTTTATTCGATTTATAAATGAGGAAAAATATAATGTAGATTTGCTTGTCATCTTGTCCATCCAGCAGTAATTGAAGCGTAGTTTTGGGTCAAAAGTGTGAAAAGTACATTGGTCACAGCAGACCGGCTGTGAGCGAGGCCTGCCCCGGAAAGTCGTATCGCTTTGAGACAAAACAGGTCTCTCCAGCTGCGTTCCGAGCATGGATGTCAATGTAATACGACAAAAAGTACCCATTAGTGCATATTGATGAGTGCATTATGCAATTTTGAAGCAGTGGTCTCTCAAAAGGAAAAAAGTAAAAGGCAAGCTTTTCCCCTGGAACTGCACAAATTTTGCATCTCACTCTTTTCCAACAGTAACGGGCAGAAAACTACCATATAAAATGTGCAATAGAGGGATTTCGTGAAGCAGCGCCCCAGTTAAGTCAAGGCATATAATCTCTTTTCCAAATGATGGGCTGTATTATCGTAGTTAAGTCTTATCAGTCCCTCCTAATGTGGCAGATTACTCCTGGTTGGTTCGCCTTTTTTCACGAATTTACAAATTAAAGTTTGTGAATTCTTGAGATACCCGAAAAGGATGCTCAGCTCACAACTAATAAGCGAAATTTTTTTTGTTTGCTTATTATGTTTTGTCTATTTCACAAACAAAGGTTGACAGGCTGTGTCACATTCCAAAGCAAAGAGGGAACAAAAAAATAAAAAAATAAAACAAAAAAACAAATATATACGTTTATACATGAAGATTTCTTTTTGTTAACGAGAACGGTTGAAGATGAAGAACACGGTACTACTTCCACACTGCAGGTGGTGCTCTTCTCAGCGGCGCTGGGTCGGGAAGCGACCTTCTCCCTGGCCGCCAGAGCCTCTTCCAGAGCCCATGCCAGGTTTGGGGGCCATGCCGCCTCGAGGTGGTGGGCCCCTCCCGTCACGCTCTCGCATCATTCCACTTCCCACGATGCCTCTCGAACCTCCAGGGCCCCGGTCGTTGCGCCTCATGTCCCGGCGGTCGTCTCCTCCGCCACGGGTCTCTCGTTCACGCACCGCCCTCGTCTTCTTCTCCTCCACATTCAGACGCACCTCGCCTCGAAACATGATGGGCTGCAGGGAGAAAAGCACAGTCACTACAACAGAAACAGGCGCTGAATATTTACTTCCCCAAACAATTTCACAACCCACATCATTCACTGGTTTGCACACTTGCTTGTCAATCTGTCCCAGACTCCACAGCACCGCTGTGTCACACTGGTCTGACCCGACAAGATCTGTGTCCCTGCCAGTGAAAACTAGTTCATCTCTAAGGCTGTGTTCAGTCTGGCTATAGAGGGAAACCTGCAACGTGATGTCATACGGCAAGCCGCTGCGCTGGTCAATCAAATAAATGCAAATGCACATTCCCGGTGCATTACTTTGTAACATGAGGAGTATTTCTATGGTTTACCTCGCAGCTGTCCTGACACAGGAAATCAAGTTTGGTTATCCACGTATCAAACACCCACATTTTTAATAAGGAAGTTATATTGATAGATTCTCAACAGATTTATAGAGTGTCCGTTTCCATCTGACCTGGGATATTTTTGTATTAATATGTTTTTAGGAGAAAAACCCAAAGAGGGTGGCACTTCATGCTACTGTCATATTTCTAGCCTTGCCAGCCCTGAAAAACGGCATTTTTCAGATCCAGATTTTTAGGAGGTTTTAAACGGAAGCCCAATTATCCACAGGTGTCTTCCTCTCCAAGACAAACAGACCCAGTGATATAAACAGGTAAAAATACTAAAAAAATAAGTGTTTTCCAATGGTACTCTTCACAGAGGGGCTGCTTATGGCGAAAACACAAACGGCCTTATCCAGAGCAGGTCTTTGTAATGTTCAGAACAGACAAACCAGACTCCATAACTGAGGACCCACTCCCTATTGTTGACATAAAAAGCTCATTCTTAGATAACAAAAACAAAACAACTCCTTTTTTCAGATGATTATACACTAAAGAAAATGCTCATTATATTACATTTATGCCAATAAATCCTATTAAATCCAAGAAACTAAATCTTTCCTGAACCCTCGAAAGTTCTACCTTGCCAGGGTTGTAATATCCCGCCTCACAGCAGTAAAAATCACTGTCTCTTCATGTTTGATGATCCTTCAAACTCTACTTCTTTGTTCCAATTTTATCTCAACTGCACCTGTTTCAACATGGCTTCTTGTGAGTTTTTTTAACTCAGTGCTATAGTTGGTCTAAACACAGCCTCAGACATCCATCTGAAAGCTTGATTCAGTACCCACACAGTGAGAAAACAAATAACTTATTGAAACAGACAAAACTTTGAGGGTTTCCTGTGGACACTTATCCCTACTGTGTCACATTGTGTATAAGTTGCAGAAATGTGTGTCCCCAAACCACCACCAGATGAATGAAAGTGGGTAATGAAATTTCAATACATGCCCCTTCTACCTTGGCCCCCAAGATTCTTTGCACAGGATCAGAGTCGTCAAAGACCACGAATCCAAAGTTGGGCAGCTTCCCACCGACGCCCTTGGTGTTGATCCGCAGCTCCACAACATTCCCATACGCTGCGAGAAAAAAAAAAGAAGCTTTGAGTAGTTTTTACAGGAGATGAAAAACTTGTTGACCAAGTGTTGCTTTGCAAGGAAACATACTCATGAAAAACTCTTTGAGCTCGCTTTCGTCAATGTCGTGTGGGAGGTTGCCAACAAAGAGCTGGTGACTGTCTGGGTACCGAGGAATCCGCCTGCTGTCCATATCGCCAGATTCAGCTTCTCCCCTGCCACCTGCACGTCACAACAACAGGGAGAGAAACATCACATCAGCTCAAATGCATAAAAAAAAATATGAACAAATAAACAATAAATTCCCAGCGTCAAGAAAGTTAAAATTATACCACGTGTAAGATGAAAACACGGCCATAGATTAATTAAGATAGAACTTTAAGGGTCATATTTACCTTTGTTAACGAAACTCAAGTGTGGTTTTCCCGTTTGTGACTCTGAAGAAGCAACACCATCTAGAAGTGAGAGAGACGTGCAGATTTGTAAGAATAAACAAATGAAGAGCTAAAAGAAAAAAAAAAAATCTGTGGAATGAGTTTTGCCTTTACCGGGTCTGGGTCCCCGCGGAGTGAACGCCGGTCTGTCCCGCGTGCGCTGGTCTCTGGGCCGTAGAGGTGCTGTCTGTGTCTCCGTCTTGGCTTCAACTCGGGGCTGTGTGGGGAAAGGGGCGTCACACAAAAAGACTACATGAACCACAAATCCTCTTCATTGTTGTTTTTATTACATAGCGCTCCAGAATTAGTTTAGGTCACCCAGCCAGAGCTGGTTATGCGTTTTAGTCTCAAATCAATTTGCTGCAAATTAAACAGAATTACACCTTCTGTCTTCGGGAATTAGTGTTCCCTTTACCAATGTCATTTTATTGAAAAATCATACATTTGTATTGCATATTGGTCAACAACATTAAAGCTGTGGGTTTAAGGTTTGATTAAAATGTAAGATGATTTTGGTGGTATTGATCAAAAATCCCGTAAAAAACTTTCAGTACAACACCAGACCCAACTCTGCCAGACTCTGTTTTCAGGTTTCAGATAAATATGCTGTGATGGGAGACTTTGGCAAATCATAGGTCATTTAAGAGAGAAGTTGTTCCTAACGGCTGTTCTACAAATGCAGATGCACATGCACGCCCGTTTGGGGAAAGCGAAAGCCCGATTCAAAGCAGGGAATGCTGCAGAGAAAGTTGCCATTTCAGCTTTGGGCAACATCTACAAACACGAGGCAAGGCAACCCAAAAATGAAGACAGACTCTTCCAAAAGAGAGTCTGATAATGAAACTAATAAAATACTTGTCAATATTAATAAAGTGATTCGGAGATGGAGAGAAAATGTTGTTAATTGTTGTATTGTAATTGTAGCCTTCTGCTAAGCAGAGCTGAAGGCTCAGAGCTGCAGCTTCAAGTTCACGTTTAACAACTGAAGAGCCACTGCACAAAATCGACCTCCTCATGTCATTTTCCAATCCACTGCTGCTTTTAACCACCATCTAAACTTCAATTACGTGTATAGATGAACTGAAACATCGTGTCAGACACCTGAAAAGTGACACATTTTTCTACTGTGCACTTAATTTTATTAGTCAATAATATTGATTTTCATGACAATCTGCATATTAATTGTCCAGTGGTAGCTGGTTACCTGTGAGCTTGGCGCTTTAACAACATGGGGTGAGATTCCAGAGGAGGTGACTGTGCCGCTAGGAGGCAGGTTTTTACTGGTCACCGAGGCCCACGAGAAAGTCTGTGGGAAGAAGTAATATGTGTTAGGGCTAAAGCAATAACCGTATCTAACTACAATATCTGACGTGTGCATCACAACATGACTTGAGTAATTTATGAAACTTGAGATTCTAATACATAATAATATTAATTAATCTTACTGTAAAATAATGAATCAAAATAGGCTCTTCCTGTGTGGGGAAACATCTTAATCAACTTGTTTGACGTCGATAACACAAACAGGTTTTTATTCATTTGAAGTCTCTTTATTTAAATATGTAGATTTTTTTTGCCCTTAATATGTGGAAGTATGTGTATATGGGTGTATGTGTGCATGTATGTTTATGTGGGTGAGCATATATGCACATATGCAAGTGTGTGTATATATATATATATATATATATGATTACAAGTTATATGCATGTAGGAGTGTACTTATATATGTGTATGTATGAACATGAATATACAGAGAGAGATTTTTATCTTATATTACTTTAGATTATTGTATTTACTTTTCTAAATATACTTTCCGGTTGTAAAAGGAAAAAAAAACAGGAGCGTTGATGTAATGCTGGTTTAAAAAGTTTCATTTGTATAAAGAGTGCATTACTATAACTTATTGCAATCAATAACAAAAAAAACAAAACAGCAAAGTCATGATTGTATGCAATACTCTGAAAAAATAGAAAATACATCTAGAATTGCTGATGCATCAAACAAAGAATGTGAGTTTAACTGTTAACGTGATTTTGGCACGTCAGCTTAGATTCAGTGAACTCGGACTGGTTATTCAGGAAACCACTGAGAAATTAAACACGTGCAGACACACGCCAGTCTCACCTTGGGAGGCTCCTGGGTGTTGGGTGGGGACTCCACAGGGACCGGTGACTGTGCTTTCTCCTCCATCTCTTCCAGAACCTTCTCATCTACTTCAGGCTTTATCTCCTCTACTTTGGGCTCAGGTTCAGGCTCCGGCTCGGGTTCTGGAGCTGGCTCCTCCATGGGCTCCTCTACTCCGTTACTACAGAGCACAAATCAGCATGTTGTCACTTCAAAAGATAAACGAGCTCAGCAAGGCAAAATCATTTATACTAGATGCTTTATAAAGAGAAAACACACTAATAATATTATTGAGATTATGATAAATGATTAGCGTACGCGACAGGGTGGGGTTCGTAATAGGTGGTGCTGTTGGGGCTTTCTTGAAGTGGCTCAGGGGACGGCTGCCTCTCGTCTGGCTCCTCTTCAACTTCCTCCTCCGATTCTAAGACAGAGCAAGCAAATAAAAATCTTTTCATCAGCACCCTCATATTTAAGCATGAAATCGTGAACTAAAAAACTCATAAATAAAACACTATTTATTTGAGGATTATTTTTGGACATCCTACCCTCATCAAGCTCAGCTTCAGAGTCTCCAAAAACCTCGTCCTCGTAACGGAAGATGTCATTGTGGACGTAGAACTTGTTTGCCACGGAACCCTAAGGAAATTTTATAAATCCACACATATTTTAATGATCGAGTGTCCGCTTTAACGATCAAATCTCACATTAAATTCAAGGACCACAAAGAATGATTTGTCATTAATTTCTTAAAAGCAACAGGAGCTCATCTCCTGCTATCCGCTCCAATAAAATGTCCAAAATTTCCATGTACAGTTATTAAGGCAGAAATAGAAATCATTACTAATTACTGATGTCATCAGTAAACCTTGATGCCTGTTCATGGTACAGAAAGGTAGGTGTGTGTGTGTGTGTGTGTGTGTGTGTGTGTGTGTGTGTGTGTGTGTGTGTGTGTGTGTGTGTGTGTCGGGGGGTACTTACCTCAGGAGCCAGCACAAAAGTTTGCATAAACTTCCTCATAGGCTGACCATTGTTGGACAGTTCTCCGAGGACTTGCACCACGACTCCATCGCTCAGTGTGGCATGAGCATCCACATGCCTGATCTTTGTGTGGCATTCACTGAACTGCAGGGACATGACCTTCTTGTGGATTTCCTACAAGATGCGGAGACAAGTGGATAAACAAAAAGGATTATGAAGAGAGAAGGAAGAGACAGACTGGCAAATACCGACACTATCTTGAAATTAAAAAGACATTTCCCTGCTCTAATTGCTGATTCCATTTTACTTCAAGAATCAACACGCTGAGGTCTCCTGTACTTTCACATTCATTATTCAGCTCAACCTTGAAAGCAGAGTGAGGATTCACATTTTTATATCTGACTCAATTTTGGCAAAACTCAATCAACAGAAATACTTGGCGAAGGAAATAAAAAGTTGTTACAAAAAAGGCAGAAAGTTTTATAAAATGTGAAAGTTGTGTAAGCACCGTTTTTCTCCGACATCTATTCCTTCCTCATGATTAATTTTGTGCTATATTCAATTTCATCAAAAAGAATACTATATTATCAACAATTTAAATAAAAAATGTGCGCCTGACACCTACTACACCGTATATTCAACCTGAATCTCCATTATTGAGCCGCAGTACTTACCGCTTGCCCATACACCGCTTCTGCCAGTTTCCCACTCGGGTCAAGTCCTCCATGAACATAGGAAGAATTCCTCCCATAAAACCTAACGGCAAAAAAGATATCACAGTCAAAGAGCATTATTGACACCAACAGTTTTAGTGTCTACCGCATCGCATTTTGGTAATTACCTGTGCAGGAAGTCTGGTGCCTTGTTTAAGAGTGTGTAATACTGCCTCACAAACTCCCGCCCTACAAGCAGGGGACTTGGCTTCTCCATCACCATTTCTTTGGTAAACAATATTAAGTGCTGAAACAGAAGATAAACAAGTATTTAACTGTAATGATGCCATCTAGAAGTAGGAGATAAAACACAAAGTTGACAGTTAAGTAGGTAGACTTAGATTAATAAATAGGCAATGCAGTCTTATACTGCAGCCTTACAATAAAACTATACCATCATAACGACTATTTTACCTTGTAAGTTTATGGTCATTATGAAGACTCTGAGTGCACTGATACTCTGCTCACGACCAGGAAGCCGAATTTAACATAATGTATCTTATTAAAGAGACTGAGAAATAAATCTGTGCATATATCCCCATTAAAACATTTGCTAAAACAACAAATCTATGGTGGCCTAAAAGTTTTACACAGTACTGTATACGTAATGTGTTTTTCACATTTTCTCCACATATTTTACTACTTGATGTAAAACAGAAGTTCTACAACACAGTTACAAGAACTGGAGATTTTAACTTTCAAGAAGTTGGATTTGTTGCAGAGTTGTACCTAATTAATTAGCAACTGAGTGTAAGAGACAATAACTTGAAAACACGTCAGTCTGACAGCTAAGCACGGATCGTTTAAGGTCAGGCCATTTTAAGGAAGTCCACATGAGTATACAAGTACGTTTGTTGTACCTCAAGTGAACAGGACAGATGTGTTTGGTTAGCAAGTATAGGAAGTACAAAAGGTGAATAAAGTCTCCTTTCCGCAGGAGACAGTTTCGCTTTCTTTGTCTCATAAAGCCCACGTTTCATCTGACCCACATCAATCCTGTGGCAGGAGTAAGACAGCTGACTGTTTAGCTAGCTGGCTAACAGACTAGCTAACACTCAACTGCGCCATCACATTCATCCAATGAGACAAAGAGAAAAACTGGCTGTATATAAAAAGCGATGCGGCTGGTGCAGGCGTTCAAGTTTGACAGCCGAGATAACGAACTTTAATTAAATCATACTGTTAAAAAATGTACATCGTGTGACACACAGCTGAGCATCCCTTTGTAGATAAGTGGCCTTCTGTGTGAGCTAGGCCTTTTATGTCTATGCTAACAACATTTTGCTATGTCTCACATTTGTCGCATGTTCGTTAGCCATTTGACATGGCAGATGCGTGATTTACATCATATCTTCTTGTTCTGGATACGGTGCGGCCTCGTTGCCAGCTAGGTCAACGTAATGTAAACTGTAAAAACAACGGGAGGAATATAAACTACCGGCCTCTTTGCTGTCATCTTAAATGGCTAACGTTAGCCCCGGCACACAGAAAATCAACGCCAAGCTTGCGACGACGCTGAAGTCAGCTTGTGATAGCATGATATGCATTTTATATAAACCCTCAATGTTGTTTGACAGCCAATAACATAAGGGTAAAATCTGTAGTCTATTTGTGCAAATGTAAAAGGAGATTTCATTGCATTTTTCACATGTTGCACCAGGTCCTCATAAAAAAAACACTGTATTGCGACAGGTCAAATATTAACAAGATTATCCCTAAAGGTTTTCTAAACTCAATTTGTGAAACCTTAATTCTATTTCTGAATACATTGTGACAGACAGAATAAGATTTTTTGAAACACATTTTCAGATATGTGAAACCTTTATTTTCTGTGTGAAAATGCAAAAAATCTTTACATGTAGACCACAATGAACGAAGTATCTCTCTTAACAGCCCTATATTTAGAGAGATCAAGTCTAGACTAGATTATCCAGGACAGGCTAAGGATGATGATGTTTCAGATTTGTGACACCTTAACTAAATCTGACAAAATTGCAAAAATCAATAAAATCTCCTATTTTGCATTTTCAGAAATAGAATTAAGGTTTCACAAATTGAGTTTAGAAAACCTTTAGGGATAATCTTGTTAATATTTGACCTGTCGCAATACAGTGTTTTTTTTTATGAGGACCTGGTGCAACATGTGAAAAATGCAATGAAATCTCCTTTTACATTTGCACAAATAGACTACAGATTTTACCCTTATGTTATTGGCTGTCAAACAACATTGAGGGTTTATATAAAATGCATATCATGCTATCACCACAGTACGGGGGTGCAAGAAGACGAGAATCGATCGTTAAACATTTTAAATCACGTTTCCCTTAATTATCCCCTTAACCACTGAATTGGAAATTACGATTCAAAAGCCGACTTCAGCGTCGTAAGCTTGCGGCATTGCTAGTTACCTAGCTAACATTAGCTCGAGCTAACTTGTGGCGTCGTCGTTTTTCTTTGAGCCGGCTGACAGTTTTACAACATGCGGGAGAAGCACATTTCAAGAAACGCATTGGTGGTGTGGTCAAAGACAGAAAAATGACAACTGATAAGATGTTACTTTGCTTTACTATCACACATTGAACTAGCACGCTGACTGTAAGCGGGGAAACCCAGCAAGCCGACATAACGTTGAGAGGTGATAGCCATTGTAGTGCACCATTATACAAGTGCGGATCTGAAGTGTACATCATCCACTAATTTATAATCAATCATACCATAATCGACACATGGCGTGGGGGACATGAAGCTTTCTCAAACTTTTAAACTCATTAACGACAACACAACTGTCGAAGCATTTTCAATGAAACAAGTTGCTATGCTAGCTCGAAGAAAACAAAGGAAGGAAGATTTTACACATTTAATCGACACTCGTCATTTTTTTAACTAAATGGCTCGAGTTGGGTTTTTTGTGCAGTAGCGACACACCTAGTTGGCAACACTGACTGATTTCTGCCTGTCTGTCGAGTAGTCGTGGTTTTGACCAGACAATGCAGCTAACGTTAGCTGGTTAGCTTGTCATAGCTTAGTGTAGAGGATGGCTTACTTACCTTATGAAAGACCTATCTATGTAGACAGAATTATTTGTAATAAATATCTACGAGTAACCGGCTGTAAACTGTTCAGAAATATCCCTGGTAGTGATATTTCCCTCGCTCCACTAACTAACAGTTTATGATCTCTGCTGTACCAGAGATTGCAGATTTAAAGTGATAGGTTCTATTTATTGTTTTACCCCTGCAGTCTGGGGCAGGGAACCCCCATCACAAAGACTCAGCCAATGGACTGTTTACACTGGGCAACATAAATTATGACGACAAACAAATAACCACGCCCCCAAACTCTCCAAAAAACATTCACACCTGACTGTAGTAGTACTGATAATCACACTTACGTTGCCTTTCACAATACTTTCTATTTTTCCTTTTGCTCAGCTACAACTCAGAAAACTTTATGCTACAAATACATTTTGATACATGTGTAATTGTACGTGATATGTAATGCAATTTGCACACATATTCAGCATAGATATTCCTGTTTTGTTTTTTGTTTTTAAATTAACAAGCCACACATGTACAAATATCAGGCAAAAGGTACTGCGAAGGTAAAAAAAAAAAAAAAAAATCTATGAAAGATGCATATATAAATGTGGAAAACAAATGGTAAAAAAATATGCCTAATATTTTTTCTTTTAATTTTGTTTTTATCTTACTTTATCTTATTTCATCTATCTATCTATCTATCTATCTATCTATCTATCTATCTATTAAATTGTTGGCTTCCTCTGCGGGGATGCACTGTAGGTGTTTTCATGTGTGAACTTACTCCACCTGTGGGTTCTCTTTGTATTATTTCCATATGTACATGCTTAAGGAGGGTGTCTAGCCCAAAACGTCCATGTAGCAATAATAAAAAATACCATAATCTGAGTGCTGTCCTGATTTTGACTGCACTGAAATCAAATATATACAAAAAATCAGGTAAAAGGTACAGGTAAAAAATAAAAAATACAAATCTGAAAGATTAGTAAAAGATTAGTATAAGTGTACATGTGAAGACAATTAAGAAGACGGGAAAATAAATGGGTAAATGAATAAAAAAGAAACCAAACAAAACATAGAAAAAGAAAGATAAACAGGGGTACAGACATAAAATTATGAGAGAACATTCAGTCAGAGGATTCAGTGAAGAAAGTTGCATAATTTTCCAAAGCTTGACACTTTTTTGTTATTAATTAAGCTGAGTGACTTAAAGTGAGCTTTCAGTTCCAGGAGGAAAGATACAAACCTAAGAGTAAAGCATAAAAACTCCCTAAAAAATACTTAAGTAATGTAACAAAGTATTGCTACTTTACACATGTATTGACACATTACACAACTGCTTTTGGTACATCTCCTACCCTGGTTTTGCACAGGCACTTCCAGATTGCAGATAATCAAACTCATCATAAAGTGTGATAATAACACACCATAACTCCAGTGGCCATCTGGGTCATGTCAGATTTGTTTTGAGCTTTTCCAAATTTATGAAAGTTTACTTTTTCAACTCATGAATATGTTGTTGCTGCTGCAGAGACTGTCAGTGTGAAGAACAAATATAAGGAATAATGGTGAAATATAGCTCTTTTCTTTTAATAACTTGTTTTGAGGGACAGTTTGATTTAAATAAATGTAACAATAGAGATGCATATGCTTTCAGTAATCTCGCAACTAGCTCAGCTCTCACAAATCTGGATATTGAGCACCACCAAGTGGTAAAACAAGCTTAATGTTTCCTATATGTCTGTTAAAGACAACAATTGATGCACCATCATTTTGGTAATAAAAAAAATATTATTACAACATCCAATGAAATAAAACCCTTGAACTTTAAAAATATGAAAGAAGCATATGTCATATATATGTTTTTGCTCTAATTAATATCAAGAATCAAATACAGGGGGAAAAAAAAACAATTATATGAATCTCTGCACTGCACTGCATGACATTTTACACAATTCAGCCTAAAAGGATATTTAAATAAAGAGGCTATTGAGCAGGGTAGGTTTAAATTTCAATTTGACTTTGACGTGACAAAGAAAATCTAGATATTATATTAATATTACTGAGTTGATGACTTTATTTTAAAAGAGTTTGGAAATCAGGTGGGATAACAAAAAATTATAACCCTAACCCAGAAAAATCGGTTTTATATATATATATATAACCTGAATTCAACAACTATCAACAGGTTATACACACTGGAGCAGAATGGCACTGTTGTATTAAAAAAAACATAAAAAAGGGACTTCGTAACACAAAAACAAAACAAAATTCACACTCCAGTCATCTCCCTACTCTTATAAATAAAGTACAGTCCCTAAACTGGCCAGTGCCCACTATAAATCTCATAGCCGCCTTTGCATTTGGAGTACGGGCCTCTTGTGAATGAGCTTCTGTTACGATACCTTGTTGTCATGGCAACCACTGACCCAAACATATAGTGGTTACGTAACGCCAAGTAGGTTACGTTCATCTAACCTAAATACAGCATTACATTTTATCGTCGCAAAAACTAAAAAACAAAACAACAACAAAAAAAGCTTTAAAAAGCTTTAGCAGAAAACTATCATTTTCAGGAAACTTAATTCAGATCTTTAAAAATCAACAAAATCATCCCAGAGCTCAATCTTTACAAACTGTACATTTAAGACGTTAATTTATCAATAAAATACGTCAGTGAAGAAAAATGTTTTCCACAGAGGTGTTTTCCATCCTTTATTGCGACGCCATGACTTCAAATGAAATCTGAGTCCCACACAAATGAGCTGGAGAGGTTTTTTTTTTTTAGGAGAACAGTTCAGGAACAAGATGGCTGTCCTGGGGCAAGAAAAGTATCTTTCTTCTTCCACAGAAACACGGCATTTTTAACGTGGAAGTCAGCGGCGTTTAAACAGCTTACACAGTTTTTTTAGGCAACAACTTTAAACACTTTGAGGGCATCGCTTTTTAACGGAGGACGTCGTTTTTTTCCAGACGGAAAGTTTTCTAAACCGTTTGTCAAGAGTGAAAACTACAAACGGTGGCTGGGGAGCAGCGTACCGTTATTTAAATGTCTCCAAAGTGACTTTTACATGTAGTTTAACGTTTTCCGTGTACATTTTAGCGAGTTGTTTGGTAACTTTCCAAAATCCTTTTGCTTTGTTTTTACGCGTTCAACGGTTGAGTAACTGAACCGAATACCCGACATGCTTCAGCCGTTATAAACATAACTGCTGCCCAACGTTCAACTTTATTAGATGCTTCACTCCGGATAAAAATTAGCAGCTAACTGGACCATGAGCTCATCCCGAGTCCGACCGCAGCAGCTGCCGCAGAGCCAGCCTGGCAGGTCGCCGCACAGACTCGACTCCAGCGAAGGGATAGAGATGGAGAACATCCAACATCAAGACCTCGGTCTCGGAGGAGTCATAGGCACCCCGTCCCCGCCGTCCAGACAAGCGTGGAGTCGGGACAACCCGGGTTTTGAGCCCGAGGATGAGATTATGGAAGCCGACTGGCCTCCAGCGAGTCCCGGGAGGAGGTCGGTGTCTACGGCTTCCAGCAGCAGCTGCAGCAGCGGCCTGGGCAGCTACACCGGCGCGGGCAGCAGCACCCACATCCCCCGAGGAGGACTGTACCCGACCCCGACTGTGGATGCCCGGCAGCAGGACAGACATGACCACCGCAGCTGTATGAAGCAGATACTCCAAAAAATCAGAAGTTAGTCTCTGTCTCTTATGTTATACTTCATGGATCAGTGCATCAATTATATAGGCTACAGATCAGTAACATCATGATGATGTAGGCTGCACAATGAAATCTGACAAGTTGATTTTCAAAAAATAAATAAAATCAAATGTAAAAATCCAGGACACTTTTTGTCGTAAAAAATTAAATAACTGTAATTATTTATCTTAATTTATGTTTACTTGATATATAATTGTTAAATTTACCTAAAAAATGAGTTATATTTACTTGATTTTGTGAAATTGTTGAAACCTAGAAATGACTAGTTGAATTAAATCAATCTTTCCAAGTTTTAGTAATTTCAATAAACCAATTTTACTGTGATATTTATCTGTATTCTGCTGGTCATATTTGTATATTCTTACACATGGTAAGAAAAATCATTGG